>NW_007248323.1:285370-341783 GCF_000164805.1 Carlito syrichta
CCACTCACCTCAGTCTCCCAAAGGCGCAGGATTACAGGCTGAGCCACCGAGCCCGGCTTTCGCTTTTTTTAAGAGTTAATTTTGGGGGCTAAACTAGCAAGTTAAGCAAAATTAGAATTTTTCATATGCATATTGGATACCCCTGGAACTCAAAGGCAGAGATAAGCTGTCCTCGGGAAGGGGCCAGACCAAAGAATCTGAAAGCAAATGGCTACTTCTTTATTGTTCATACTAGCTTACAACATGAATCTCGTCAATGTTCTTTTCCTGCAACCTACGAAAGCTGCCCCTTCATCGTCCACATAGCATTTTGGGGATATAGAGGTTCCCCTCTGGCCACTAACATATGCTGATTCCATCTCTTTAAGTCATATGATCCAAATTTCTGAGAAATAATCATTTGTGCCAAGTGCCCATTTTAGTTCAAATACTATAGTTGGGTCATATCTCAGTGGAGAGAAACACAACAGCAAACTAGAAAAAAAAAAATTGTTTTTTAAAAATGTTACAAGCCCGGCTCGGTGGCTCAGCCTGTAATCCCGCGCCTTTGGGAGGCTGAGGTGAGTGGATTGCCTGAGCCCGCGGGTTCGAGACCCGCCTGGGCAGCGAGACCTCATCTCTACAATAAATCAAAAATTAGCCGGGTGTGGTAGCGTGCGCCTGTAGTTCCAACTACTTGGAAGGCTGAGGCGGAAGGATCGCTGGAGCCCAGCAGGTCGAGGCTGCGGTGGCCGGGAGCGGCCACTGCCCTCCAGTCTGGGCCACAGAGTGAGACTCCAACTCAAAATAAATAAATAAATAAATAAATAAAATAAATAGTGTTACTAGTCTTCCGCTTCATCTGTCCCTCATGCCTTATTTTTTTTAATGGCATATGTGATTAAAAACAATAGGAGGAGACAGAACAAAGTATTAGGGCTTTCTATTTTTCATCACACTGAGTATAAACTGTCTGTGCTCTTTTCTGCTTCTGTCTCCATATGGTAAGTGTACTTGGGCTACAGCTAAGGTTATATTTCTAAAGGCTTTTCCCTGGTTTTATTTATCACTGACCGCACTCTCAGGTTTTAATGGATAGAAAGCATTAAGGTAGTAATTTCCATTGCTGTTTTCTGTATGTATGCTTTGCTCTGCTTTGTCATATTATGTTCAATTCGAGTGTCAAATATAATAAAATAACAGTTAATTTAAAAGAAGTTTTATTTATTTCACATATAAAAGTTAGGATAGAAACAATCTGACTCTTTTTTGGCAAATCCATAGTAATAAGCACTCCGTACCTTGGTCTACTTGCAGTTTATTCCTTTGTAACTCCCAGATGTAGCTCTCATTCTCATGCGCCAAAATGAGACTTAGAGTTTCCACCATCATACCTGTATTCCCAAAATATGGGCAGAGAATAGCCAAAGAAGAGAGATAGTAAACATTTTTTTGATTCTGTTATAGCACATTGTTCATGATGGCACCTGCTTAGAAAAGAAACTATAAAATAGTTTTGTGTTCTTGATAATCATGTACCAAGCTAAACCTCAGGTATCTTATTACCAGGGGAAAATAAAATAATAATACCAGGGACAACCATCAGTCTTGGATCCAATTCTCTACCACATAGGTCAGGTTGTTGTAGAGAGAAGGAAAAGGAGAAAACATACTCAAATCATAATACAGATTGATAGCAGGTTCACTACCTTCACAAAGCCAGTCATAACACAAAAGATGATTTTTTTATTCTTAACAGATGCTTGTTATATTTTTTATTTGATTTCAAATTCAGAGAAGAAAAATTTGTGACTTGTCATCCTCCTTATACCACAAAAATTATTAAAAAGTAATAAAAGAAAGAGATCATGAAAGTGCAAGAGTACATGCAACATACCTGCTTATGTCTCTTCAGCACTGTGCTGTGTTCAAGATATGCCCTAAATAAAAATTTATTATTCTATTTAAAACAATTGAAAATTGATAAATTTTCCAATTTATCAGTTGTCATCATGTAATTTATATATCAGGTATTTTATTATTATTTAATAATAGTTTATTATGCAGTTAATTGCTGGCAATAAGCAATTTTTATTAAGCAACAGTCATGTGCAGATATTGTACTTGTCTTTAGGGATACAAAGCTGAATTATTTACAGTTACAACCATTGAAGGTCTTATATGCTAGTGCTAATTACTGTGCTGTAGACTGTATCAAAGACCAGCCTTCAGAGATGATTATATTTTAATTATGTTTAATTAAACAAATTAAAAATTAGATTGTATATACTACTGAAACACCTGTTTTCTTTAGCTTTCTCTTTTCCTTGAATTCCACATCTATTAGTAGAAATTTGAAAAAAAAATAATGTATTGAACTCTCATGTTTAGAAAAAAGAGGTAGGTTGATTCCTCTGCTTATTCTGATGAATTCATGCAAGAATACTACCAAGAAGACCCTTGGGGTTAAAATAATTTTTGTGATTAATGTATTAAGCTACACCGGGCCCTTTGATTTGCTGATTCAGCACACTAATTGTGTCAGTACCCCAAGAGGGCATTAATATCTCAGAGGTATCTACACATTAAGCAAGTTCTGAAGACATATAAACTCTGAATGGGAGTGACTCACTCACTCACTATGAGAACTAAAAGTGACAGAGGAACAGCACTTGTACCCTTCATAATCAGCCCATTTTCTTTCTCTAAATAGACCTGCATGAACTCTCTAGTCATATTCTGAATGCCAACCTATCTTTCTATAAAACCTAATTATCATATATACTATATAAACCTCAGGTTTATATGACCATGCATTGTATTCAATCTGATACATCAAAGTGGACACTGAGTGCTGACAATGACAACCCACAATCTGTCATGATAAAGCAAAAGAACTAAACATTTCTTTAATATATAAAAGGAAAAGAAAATTGTTTAAAATAAAAGCATACCACCTGTATTACTCAGGGTTCTTCAAATAGAACAGTGGAAGTTGTTGTTGTTTTTTTTTCCACTGGAGAGTGCCATAATTTTCTTTCCCTTTCTGAAAGTCACCATTTGCTTTCCTTCTTTCCTTATCCTCCTCCCTCCTTTTTCTTCTCTTCCTTTCTTCTTTTCTTTCTTCGTTCTTTCTTTTTTAAATCTGTTGACTAGAGAGACACTTATTGTTTCAACACAGAGCACTCTTCTTGTTTCTTCTTGAACAACTCACGGATTCTCTCTTCATGGAGTTTCTGTCATGATCATGGTATTTTTGTTGTTGCTTTGATTTTGTTTCATGGTTTACATATAATCGTTTTACATTTGTTAACTTGCTTTATAAACAATTATAGGTTCTAAGGCCCCAGAAAAAAAATAAGTGCACACGGTGAAATGTTACAGTTATCCACGAATCCCACTCTAACCCTCTGATGCCTGGGAATGCATAACACTTTTCTTCCTCCTGTACTCACATAAGAAACAAACTGCACATATCCCCAGGATTCCATTTTCTCACTCAATAAGCAAGGGTAATGTTTTCGCTAGTTACCTCAGAGAGTTGATGTGAACATCTAATATGGAAATAGAAAGAAAGCTCTTTGAAAAGAATAAAGCACTTTAGCTATGAGTTTGGGGAATTATTAATTATTGATGTTTATAAGCCTAATTAGAAACTAATCTTAAATAATTTATCTAATTCTATAGATTATGTTTCTTGGAATGCTCTCCTGCTCTCTCAACAGTGAGTATAATTTGTTTTATGACTAAAACAAGAATATTTTCCAGAGAATAGTTTAAAATTCTTGCTATGAAGAACATTTTCTTTGAATACAAATCAACCTTTGAAATCGCCTCAACATGAGTCATTTCTACAAGAGAACAGATATTGTTTTAAATATTAATTTTAAAATCACATGGAACATTACAAAACTAAAACCATTAAATCTTTTTCATACTTTTATCCTCTATTGCTCCATTTAGCAATTTATAAATGAAAATTTATTATGCCTATTAATGCAGATATATATAGATATATAAAGTTATATAATGTCTCTTGCTTTTATATTTCTACAAACATTTTTATTTGGATGAAATTGATGAATGTCTAGAACTACTCGCATCAAAAATGATGCAAGAAGAATTAGAAACTCTAAATATCCATTATATCTATTGACTTTCTAATTTAAAATGCACCACAAAATATATCTTCAGGCCTGGGTAGCTTAACCATAAAATTTTCAAAGTTTTTGAGGAGAAATATATCAATCTTACAGAAAATATTCTAGAGAAGAGAGAATTATTTAAACTTACTTCATGAGGCCATCATTAATACCAAAAACAAAAACAAATTGCAAAAAAGAAAATTTATCTCATTTATAAAATAAATGTGAATTCTAATAAAGTATTAGCAAATCAAATTCAAGAACTATATTTAAAAAATCATGGCCATGGCAGGTTTCCTTAAACACAGGGTGATTAACTTCCAGTAATCAATCAATGTAATTCAGCGCAACAATGTTAACAAAAGAAGAATCATAGGATCATCTTAGTAGTTTTAGTAAAAGCATTGAATAGAAATCAGCATCATTGTTTTTATGTCAGCTTTCTGCAGACACTGGGACATAATTTACTGACAGAAAGCAAGAATAACCACGTGAGACTGACCTTATGAGCTCTCCTCCTTTCAGATACCACATTCTTGGGTTGAGTATTTTACAATGCCTGAATGAGTTCCATTTTCATATATTTTATTCAGATTATTATGTCAGAAAAATTCCAGGGTCCCACTTCAGTAGCCAGGCAAATTTTTTAAATCAAAATTCTTGAAATAGAATTATCTTCTTATATCTCTAATATATATCTTCACCAATTTCTCATATGTATGAATGCAATCTATATTTCAGTGGATTATAGAATTTGTTATAACATGATTTATTATAAAAATAAATCATTCAAAAATTTGAAAATCTTGTTCTTTAAATAGTAGTTTAATTTGGTTTTTCAAAACTTGTCTATAAGTGCCCATACTCCCGTGTAGTAGAATACAATAGTAAAATTGATGAGGTTTGACTTAGAAGGGTAAAATTGTGAAATTAAATAATCTGGAAAGCAAATTTATTTCACATACATTTATTCAAGTAAGCACACCTACAATTAAGTGCTTCTGTTCATGATTTGAAGACAGAAACTATATTTCCAGGTTTCTATATAAGTGGTGGGTGATTTGCATTCTTTTTTTCTAAGAATGTAAATCACATTGACTATATATGTAAGAAAGTATTACTACATTTTTGACAGCACTGAAATCCTAATTTACGCTTCAGGAATACTGTACTGTTGGGCAATCATTTTAGGGGTTAGCAGCTGCAAAATCTATAGAGTTTGTAAAACTTCCAGCCATAAATATAACTTTATTTTGAAAAAATAAGTGATAAAAAGAGAACATTTCTACCAAGAACATATTTCTTACATTCTCTGTCAAGCAAGTAATCTTCTGAGTACTGAGTCAGCAGAAAAAAATCGGTTTAGTGAATTATATGTCATACATTAATTTTCACTAAGTCTTTAAACCTAATTCAGATAGCTATATGTACTCTATATATAATATTCAGATGCATGGCAGTATAAATTTTTTATAATTATATTATGTCTCTGAGCTTGTATTGGAGAATCAGTGCAAAAAATCTTTGGTTGTATTTTTTACCATTCATACCTCATGTGAAGTATATTGTCCCCAAGAGGTTGTAGGATTTTATAATATCCAAACCATCATTTTCCTCTTCTTCCAAAATACACAAAATAACATTTCCTGCAGCCATTACTAGGCCCAAACTTTCCAGTTTAATCCCAGAGGATGCAAGCCAGTTTGGAAGAATTAACTGTGAGTTAGAGGAGCACCATGGGTAATGACCAAAAAACATATCACAAGCGAGAAAAATATACATTACCAAGGTTGAAAACACTTTCATCTCATGGGCATTGACTTGCAAAGTCAACTTGAGCCTCTGGGGATTTGAGATGAAGTCTTGTTTGTTTGCTTCTTTTCAGAAAAATTGGTTTCTCATTTACAATAAAGTGGGTACCAAAGGGATTATAAAATAGGCCAACACACTTTGAGGATTCAAATTGCTTTTCCAGAACAACATTTTGGAAACTTGAATGTAGCCATTAATCAAACTCCAAATATATAGAGACTCCTATCTCTAATAAACACCATACCTAAAAAATAGTGGCTAGGACAGGCTTCTTCCTCTAGACTATTATTCTTTTATTCTCATATGAGGCCTTGATCTGCAATAAACAAAACCAAGAATATGTTTTATCTTAAGTGTGTTCATTGTCACAAGAGCAACTAATTAGGATAAAAGCATATAGCAAATGTAATATTCAACCAATTTTTTTAAAAATTTATTTGCCTTCTTTTCTCAGTCTACCCTGATCAACCAAATTCAAACTACACTCCTCAACACTCCTGAGCTCCTTTATCCACTGTTTTTTTAAAATAACATTGATCACTTGTAATCTAACAAAAAAAAATTTTTTTTTAATTGTTATATTTGCTGGGTTGTTTTCTCAAAATGTAAGCTTTACAAGGGAGAAATGTGTGTACATCTGTCAGCTCTTTATTGACAGCCAGTCCTCTGTGGCTCACTTCGATTCCTGTACATTTCATAAGCAGAGATACCATAGACTTTTGTTCTATACTGTCTGTCCAAGGATGTGTGTATAGCGAGTGCTCTTGGAAGAAATCATAGATAGTCCTTCCCTTCAGAAGAGTGGGCAGGCTTCTTTCTTTCCATTATAATAAATATGATATTTTTCTTCAGGGTCAAAGTTGGGAATATTTGCTTGCAACCCATTATGAGATATTGAGATTTCTTCAGGTTGATATCCCCAAACAGTGATGGGAACCCATTGTGTGCCCAGTATCCTCCAAAGCTATCCCCCGTCACTGTGTGTGACTTAAGAGGCAAGTGAAACTGGTGCCAACACAAAGATCATACTGTCTTCTGTGCTATGAATAATAAATTTCTTTGTCTTTGACTCAGAAATCTTATTTTCTCTCTAAGCATCTATGTAACTATGGCAGACCAACTTGTTAACTTGCAAATAGGAAAAAAATCTTAGACTCTTCACAATTCTTGATACTGATACAACTCTAATCCGTACGAAAGTGTATAGTCCACTGAGGGTACTAACTAACTAAATATTTGCTGAGCTAATGAATGTGTGAATGAATGAATAAGAAATGGACTGCAGCATTTGTGTAAATATGTGACAGTATTTGTGAAATAATAGACCTCAACAGTTACAATTTTCTGTACTAAAAAGAAATGTAATGTCAACATATTATAGAAGTGAATTGCTTAGTTTATACTCTTGTATCAAGCAAATATAAATTGCAATTTCAGTAGTACCTATTACTCACTATATAACCTTGAGCAAAACTTTTCAATCTTAATTTCTCATTTGTAAATTAGAAGAAATAATTGTATTATATTTGTATTAGTGTTGAGTTAGATGAGATAATATGGTAAGCTTACTACTGAAGTTTATTCCTCTTTTTATTTTGTATAGACATCTTTCTAGACTCTTATTCAAATAATAATAGTATTATTTACAGAGACCAGAAATAACTCACAAAATGTCATCTTCCCCCTTTCTTATCTTCATGTGCCAAAACATTCTATTTAACATGAGTCAGGTTCACAAAACTTCTTAAATCCATAGCTTGATATGTTTCATCCTTCTGAAAAAATTAACAATTATCTCTTAAAATATTGCTTCTGCTTTGTTCCCTTCCCTTTCTTTCCTTCTCCTCTTTCCTTTTTCTCTCCTTTTTTTTCCTTCTTTTCCCTCCTATTCTATTCTTCCTCCTTCTTCCCCACTCCTTGCTCTCTTTCTCTCTTATATTCAGGATCATACTCTAGAACTCCAAACACATGTGTGGTACATTTTTTAAAACATTATATACCTACATCACTTTTACTGCTTACTGTATTTTTTAATGCCATTTTATCTCTATATACTTTGTTTGTAGTATTTTTATGACTAGTTTTCTAATCCCTTCTTCACCTATCTCTAAACTACAGTTTAATCCCTTGAATTCTTAATTTTTATTGTATTTTTCAATTCTAGAATTTTTACTTTTCATAGTTTCCCATTCTCTAGCAATACTTTTAGCATTTCCTTTTATTTTTATTAGTTTATTCATCATTATTATTTTATTTTTATTTTATTTATTTATTTATCTTTTTGATTTGGAGTTGGAGTTGGAGTCTCACTCTGTCACCCAGACTGGAGTGCAGTGGCACGCTCCCGGCCACCGCAGCCACGACCTGCTGGGCTCCGGTGATCCTTCCACCTCAGCCTTCCAAGTAGCTGGAACTACAGGTGCGTGCTACCACACTCGGCTAATTTTTTGATTTATTGTAGAGATGAATTCTCACCAAGTTGCCCAGGTGGGTCTCGAACCCGCAGGCTCAGGCAATCCACTCACCTCAGCCTCCCAAGGCATGGGATTACAGGCTGAGCCACTGAGTCTGGCTCATCATAGTTATTTTAAAGTCTCTGTGTGGCGATCCTTTATCTCAGTATCCCAATGATTTGTGTGTTTTCCTGGATTTGGGTCACTTACCTTGTCTTCACATGCCTGACGATTTTTGTTTCAGTGATGGATATTGCATTTTAAATGTCGGAAAAAAATAACTACGAACTAAGTATAATGTTATATTCCTTCAGATAAAATTTATATTTGCTTCTGGCAGATGGCTAGAGTAACTAGTCATTTGGATCACATAAATCTAATCTTAGGAAATAAAATAATGCAAAACTGTGCTTCAGTCCTTAAGGATAATTTTATTTGTGTCTCTTTTTAAATCCTATAAGGGGATCTACTTAAAGCACTTGGAATTTTTCTAAGTAGTCTGTAATACCGTTAGACATACGAGACCATTAACATTTCTTCCTATCTTTTTGAGCCCACAAGGTACTCGTCTGGAATGCACACAGTCCTTAGGAGCAATGTGGTTCCAAATGCTGAACATTTCTAGATATTCTCCTCTTATATCTCAGTCCTATAATGTCCCACACTCTTATTAACTTCCCAGTACCTTCACTGGATATATAAATACTCCCAGCTTTTATGGCTGTTTTCAGTAGGTGAAATTTCTATTACTGGAATCCAATGCTCTCTAATTTTTTTCATAAAATATCATTCTTTTATATGAAACTACACATACAAGTTACTAATTAAAATAGAGGACATTTATTAAAATACAAAGATTGACCACATGTTCAGTCATAAAGCAAGCCTTACAAAACCAAAAACTCAAAATCATACCAAGCATCTTCTCAAATCACAGTGGAATAAAATTAATATCAACACCAAGAAGAACACTCAAAACCACACAAATACATGAAAACTAAACAATGTGCTTCTGAATGACTTTTGAGTAAACAATAAAATTAAAGTAGAAATTTAAAATAATTGAAACAAATGAAAATAGAGACACAACATATCAAAACTTCTGGGATACAGCTAAAACAGTGTTAAAAGAACATCTTATAGCCTTAAATGCCTACATCAAGAAGATAGAAATATCTAAAATTAACAATCTAACATTTCACTTAAAGGGACTAGATAAACAAGAACAAACTAACCCCAAAGTTAGCAGAAGAAAAGAAATAACTAAGATCAGATCACAAAACCAGTCAAATGATCAACAACAACAAAATGAGATTTTTGTTTGTTTTTTAAAGATAAGCAAGACTGATAGACCACTACCTAGACTGACAAAAAAAGTGGGGGGGGGGGAGATTTAAATAAACGCAATCAGAAATGACAAAGGTGACATTACAACTGATACCAAAGAAATGCAAAAGATCATCAGAGACTAATATGAACTTCTCTATGTGCACAATCTAGAAAATTGAGAAATTCCTGGAAACACACAACCTCCCAAGATTGTACTAAAAAGAATCTCTGAAAAGATGAGTAACAAGTTACAAAATTGAAACAGTAAAAATAAATAAATAAATAACCTACCAACCAAAAAAAAAAAAAAAGCCCTGGACCAGAAAACGTCACAACCCAAATTCTACAAGATGTAAAAAGGAAACCTGGGAAACCTGGTACCAAGCTTATTAATACTATCCTCAGAAATATATCCCCTACTGGGAATATACCCAGAGGAACTCAAATCATTCTGCAAAAAGGATACCTGTACATGGATGTTTAATGCAGCACTATTCACAATAGCAAAAAACATGGAATCAACTGTGCTGCCCATTGAAACTGGACTGGATAAAAAAGATGTGACACATATGCACAATAGAATATTACACACAAACATATCGACTTCACAGCAACTTGGATGGATTTAGAGTCTATAGTTTCAGTGATCCATCACAGAAACCAAGAACTGAGTACCACATGTTCCCACTCATAAGCTGACCCTGAACATTTACCATAATACTTTAAGAAAGGGATTGGTAGTAGCTGGATACTGCCAGGGGAGCAGGGCCGGGTATGCAACATCAATAAGGGTACCTAATCTCAAACGAGGTGAAGTGGGGACCAAAGAGAGGCCCTAACGTTACCTGTATCATTAGGTATATCCATGTATACCTAATACTGAATTGTACTCCACATCTTTAAAATATAAATTAAAAAGAAAAAAATCTTGGGGATAGAATTTCTCCCTAACTCATTCTACAAAGCCATAATCACCCTTATACCAATATATAGCAAGGGCACAAATAACCCACATTATATTTTGCATTTCTGAGTTCCCTAATATCACATCAAAAACTGTATTTCTTAGATAGTCTTTCTATTAAAAGGATAAACATAACAATAAAACATTAAAAATGTATGTAATAATTGTACATTTATTGGACTCAGACCTAGAAACAGTCTTGAGCGAACAGAAACCCTTGGAATAGAATAAACATTTATTAAGTTAAAGAGGAAGGGAATGAAGGATCAATTTCCAGGGCTTTTTATGATAAACAATATGGTGCACTGAAGGCAGTCTCATAACTTTAGGTAAACTTGAGCTATCCAGATGAGGCAAGTGTGTTTTTGGGGTTTTTTTTGAAACAATTTATTTTGTCTAGCAATAATAGAGAAAGGTTGAAATGAGAGATAAAAAAGAAGAAAGAAACAGTGAGGGAAGAGCAGAGAGAGAGAAAGAGAAAGAGAACTATGAGTTGTAAAAACACTGAAAGACAATTATCTGTCTTGGTGAACAGGTAGAGAGGAACAAGGCAAGCAAACTTGTCTGTTCTGCCTAGAGCCAGTCTGTTCTGCCTTTGCTCTTACTTCAGCTATTATACTCAGAGGGACTAATGAACACTGTGTCCAGTTAAGTTTGCCTGTGGATACAAACTGATAGAGCAGTGTAAGAGATAAGCTTCCATCTCATTTAAAGCCTTGGTGTCTCCCCAGAGCATTTTCTTCTTGTTTCAGGAACATTCTTCCATTTTACTAAAAATAAAAAATTAACTTAGTCCTTTAAGCATAGTTTGCTTTTTAGGCCACTAACCAGGACTTTCTGTCCCAATTATATGCAAAATGAACAATTCAGCTCACTGACTTATTTAGGAGAGAATTTTTTTATGGCAAACAATATTGAAGGTGCTGTACCTATTCTGGACTCAATTTTTTTCACACTAGTGAAGAATAGTTTATCTTTCAGTGAACTTGGGGGAAAATTATATTTTCAGTACTTAATTATATTTTAAAATGTATTCCTCGACTAAATCTCTTTTTAATGAACTTGGCTAAGTGTAGATTAAGGATCTCTTTTGGATTGTAATGTCTCACACCTATAAAAGGCAATTTCCTTCTTTTAAGCATGTGAAATCTTATTTAGGTACATTAATTTTTTTCATTTTATCAACTTCTTTTTTTATGGGTTATGAAATTAAACACATTTTTCTAAAACCACCTTTTAAAAATCGTAGACATTTTTCAATCAAGAAAAATATTTCTTATGTGTACTGTACTGTTCAAACTTATCTCAAGTTCTGTGCCCAGAGTACCTGATAATGTATCATCTTCATTTTAATTCACACAGTATAAGTGCATATTTTCTGACCTGCTTAAGGCAAATAGTTAATTATACCCAAGGCACAGATTAGATATCCATGTAGGCCAACCCTCAGATGGAGTGCATTCTTCTTTAAATTCTTCATGTGTCTCTTTTCTTTTTCTCTTTTTTTACATTCTCTTATTTTGTAATCTCATAGTAGTTTCTTCATTCTCTTTTTTCTTTCTTCCCTTTCTTCTTCTTTATCACATACATAGATTTCTTAAGTTACCTTTAATGTGTTAGACATAATAGTAAACTCCAAAATATTCAGATACAGGTAACAAAAATAATACAAGTTGAGGCACTTTAATTCTTCTATATGTCTGCTTTTGTTTTATTACATTCTATCCTCCTCATTGTGGAACACACACACACACACACACACACACACACACACACACACACACACACACACACACAAAGTCCTACCTTATCCACAAGGTATATGTTTCAACACTTTCAATGGATGTTGTGTTCTTTCCTATACGTACATATCTCTGATGAACTGTAATATATAAATCGGGGACAGTAAAACATTACCAATAACTTAAATGGAACAATTATAATAATATATGATAATAAAAGTTATGTGAATGTGAGCTCTCTCAGCTACTTAAATGAATAATAGGCAGATAGCTTATACGGTGTGAATTCTCTGAACAAAGAGATGATTCGTGTCCTGGGCAGGATGGAGTAGAAGGGCATGAGACTGGATCATACTCTTCAGAAGGGTATGCAATTTAAAATTTATAAATGTTTTCTTTCTGAAATGTTCCATTTAATCTTTTTGGACCACATTTGACTATAGGTAAGTGAAATCGCAGAGAGTGAAACTACAGATAATGGGGAATAATCTCTACATAATAAATATAATGTATGCATATATTCTTGAATATATTGAATATATTATATGCACACATGTGTTTCACATCGAGCTATATAGTTAAACAATTATACATTCATCTGATACTAAGGTATATTATAAAACACATGCAAATATAGACCAATGTGCTTAAAATCATTTAGAATAGATTATTAGGAACAAACATGAATACACTTCCAGATCTATGTTACTGAGCTCTAAATCAGGAAATAGTATATATTTTTAAAATCTCTGAATCTATTAAAAATGTTTTGTTATGATATATATGGATATATGTATGATATATATATATCTTAAATGACCTTGACCTTTGTGGACAAGGATACAATGATAGCAATGAGGAAAGCCTTCAAAATTTGAGTTCATGCCACTGTCATGTCAGGTGAAGATTTGAGATATTTGTTTAAATCATAAATCCATGGGCTACATGAGTATTCACTGAGTATGATCGTTCAGTAAAATACAGTTTCTTATTGAATCCATTTTTTTCCCTATCCATGAATATGCAGCAAAAAATGAGATTCTCAAGATACTTCTCTTGTGCTATATTTTCTGTTGGCTATATTCAGTATGTTTCAAAAATAGGCATGTTTGGCATGCACTTTACTGTGAGCATATTGGTGTATTATAAAGTAGAGCAAGTGTCATGAAGTGTTTTATTTCCTGTCTTAGTAGACATGTTTTTTCAAGTAAACTAATAATATATTCTTCTGTTTTTTTCTTCTTGAGCCCATGACCTTTGTCTTAATTGATCTAGAACAGTCTGAACTGTGAATTAAAATATGTCAAATATGTATTAAAAAGAGAGAGAACTACTGCTCAGCTTTTGACATTCCAAATCAAATTAGCAATAACATAATAGCCAAGCTACTGATTTGAGAACATACATATCAGTGATCTATCCTAGAGTCTCCTTAGATAGTCCTTTAATAAATATTTGCAGGTATCTATATTTCTGTTAAGGCTTATCCTGAAAGTTAGACAGAATCAAGGGAGGAAAGAGAATGTGAAGTACAAGAAGTTCCCCTTTCTGGCTCTGGAGAACTGTGAAAATGAAGAGAGAGCTTTCGGCAATGGTCTGATTCCACTGAAGACAGAATTACCTGGCCCTAACCCAGGAATTAACCACTGAAAAAACAGCCTTTTATAAATGTCTTCCTTTCTTTCCAGAAAAGTTAGTGGGGAAGATGGAGAGGGGAAAGACAGATAATTTAGGAAAAAATATGATAATTTTTTTCTTAATTTACTGTATCTAGAGGAACTGTGATATATTAGATAAGGAAGTTGTCTCTTTGTGGAAATATATATATATCTACTTCTCTCACAACCACCTAAAAGAAACAGTTTGTGCATATGTGTGTGTGTGTGTGTGTGTGTGTGTGTGTGTGTGCGCGCGCGTGTGTGTGTGATTCTTTTTTCCCCCAGATTACTCCATAATGAGCTGACTAAGGAGGTCTCGGGTTGTTATTTGAGAACCTTTGTGATGAAATTAGAAGAAGGGAGGATTAGAGACAACTCACATATGTCAAGAAATCACATCTTATATGGAACCCATAGCCAAAACAAAATAAAATAGGAAATTACAATTAAAAGGAAATAAATTGAAATGTGAAGGCAAAAATCTAAGTGATAAGACTAAAATTCATATAGCTAGTCCAGCATTACTGGTTTTATAAGCTTAAGCTTATAAAAGCAAAGTTTACAAAACAATCAATATCCCAAAACCACTAGAACTGAATTATACCTTAATCAACTCCCTTCTCTCATTTAGTTTGATTAAAGTTCTATAACTATGTGTATTGGCTAGAATTAGGGATCATATGACTAACACATAAAATGCACTGCTTTAAATATTGTACGTGTCTTAGTCCATTTTGGCTGCTATAACAAAATACCAATAACCAGGTGGATTATAAACAACAGAAATTTGATTTTCACAGTGCTAGAGGCTGAGAACCTGGAGATTAGGGAACTGGCATCTTTGGTGTCTCATAAGTATCTGTTACCTGGTTCACTGAGGGCTCCTTCTCACATAGAGAAAGGAACAAAGCAGCTTTCTAGGGTCTCTTCTATAAGGACACTGACGACATTAATTAGGACTCCACCCTTATGACCTAGTCACTCACTTCCTACTACTTTTACTTTGGTAAATAAGTTTCAACATATACATTTTAGGGAAAACGAACATTCAGACCAAAAACTACATAATTTAACTGCCTAAACCTGCTGCAACTTCCACAGCCCAATTGCACTTAGTAGTTGTAGAATTAATTATTGACAAATTATTCCAACTTTCTTCCTCCAAAAGAATCACTCAAATACCATATTCCACAAAATCAATACAACAACATTTTTAAAACATGGCTAATACTTTTTAAACAGTCTGAGTCAGAACTTTGGCAGGATTTCTAGGACCCTAGGAATTGTTATAAGACTCCAGCAGCTGAAAATCACCGAACAAAGTTTCTGGAAATACAGTTTCAGAAGTAAGCATTTTCTATTCTGAATTCACACATATAAAAATAGGTGTAGAACAACCATATCATATTGAGTTTCATGCTTATTTTTCAATCACGGCAAAACATAAATATGTTTCAATTGGAGTATTCTAATTTCTATGGACTCAACCAAACACAATGCAAAAATAGGATGTTCATATTATAATAACATATTCCTAAGGATGAAAGTATGCAAGCATGCTCCCTACCCAGATGGAACTCACAACCTAGTGAGACCTAACTGATAATTCATACAATGGGGATGATGGGGAAAAAAATCAATCCTTTATTTTCTCATCTATGATGGACCTTCACATCTCTTTTAAATGTAATATCTACGTAAAACTGACATTTACATTAGAAAGCTGAAAGAATGACTAGTAATGTGGTATCATTGAGATATTATCTAGTTGTTCCTAGCTCCTGCAGATCTTAAGTAAATGAAGCGCTCTCCACACACACAGCTTTAGCTCACAGAGAACCAGGACCCTCGAAAACACCTCTGAAAATTTCTAAGGGCTTACACTCTTTTGGTCTTTGGCTCTCTGGGCTATCCTTTATCAATTGTGTCAACACTACCTGTGATATTTATCTTTCTCTCTCTCTCATTTTTATTTTTTATTTTTTGCATTTCAGAAACATACTGATAGCATAATTTATAAAACACGTTCATAGACTTTTATTAGCCCACTTGGGCAATAAACATCAGTCATTTTTTAGTGGCTTTTCATTTTATTTATCATCATCCTGTCTCAATTTTACTAGGTACTCTATTTCCCTCCTCACTTCTTTTAGTTCTTTCTATTTTTTTTTTTATTTTTATTTTTTTTGAGTTGGAGTCTCACTCTGTCGCCCAGACTGGAGTGCAGTGGCCGCTCCCAGCCACCGCAGCCTCGACCTGCTGGGCTCCGGCGATCCTTCCACCTCAGCCTTCCAAGTAGCCGGAATGACAGGCATGCGCTACCACACCCGGCTGATTTTTTGATTTATTGTAGAGATGAGGTCTCGCTGCCCAGGCGGGTCTCGAACCCGCGGGCTCAGGCAGTCCACTCACCTCAGCCTCCCAAAGGCGCGGGATTACAGGCTGAGCCACCGAGCCCGGCTCTTTTAGTTCTTTATAAATTATTTTACTGTGAAAATTGGTGGAATTTGCCAATACTGTTTCATGTTGGTTGTCTGTGTGTCAATGTGTGTTTGTTTCACTGGGTGTGTGTGTGGTGTAGTACTCTTATTTGGGTGGGGGTGTAGTTGACACAGTATAATTATTCAATGTTTACAAGAAAACAGATTGAAATCAGTTTTGGTAAGTTATATATATTTTACTAGGAATTTATACATTTTATTTTATATTGTTCAAGTTTACTGACATAAACATATAATATTTTTATCTATTTGTAACATTTTTGTTATTATTCAAATACTATTTAGTTATATATTTTATAAGGTACATAAATCTCAAGTATACATGATGAATACTTACCTATATACATATTCATGTAATTACCACCTAGATCAAGACAAGTTGCTGTGAAGTTCATATATTTGTCCTTTTCATGGCTGCATAATATTCCATCGTGTATATGTACCACAGTTTCTTTATCTAGTGCAGCTTCGATAGGCAACATGGTTGGTTCCATGTTTTTGCTACTGTGAATAGAACTGCACCAAACATATGTATGCAGTTATCTTTTTGGTAGAATGATTTGAGTTCCTCCGGGTATATTCCCAATAAAGGAATTGCTGGGTCATATGGAAGGTCAATTTCCAGTTATTTCAGGAATCATCACACTGTCTTCAAAGAGGTTGCACTAGTTTTCATTCCAACCAGCAGTGTAGAAGCAATCCTTTTACTCTGCATCCTCGCCAGCATCTGTTGTTTTATTGATGATGGCCATTCTTACTGGGGTTAGGTGGTATCTCAATGTGGTTTTGATTTGCATTTCTCTGATGATGAATGAGGCTGGGCACTTTTTCATATGTCTGTGGGCTGCCTGTATATCTTCTTTTGAGAAGTGTCTATTCATGTCTTTTGCCCACTTTTTAACGGGGATGTTTGTTTTTTTTTCCTTTCGGCACATTTGAGTTCCATGTAGGTCCTAGATGTTAGGCCTTTGTCAGATAAACAGTTGGCAAATATTTTTTACCATTTTGTGAACTGTCTCTCTGCTCTCTTGATAGTTTCTTTGGCTTTACAGAAGTTTATTAGTTTGTTGAGGTCCCACTTGTATATATTATTTCTTATGGTAGGGGCATTTAGGGTTCTGATCAGGAATTAGTTGTCAGTTTCAATTTCAATAAGGGTGTCGCCTGTGTTTTCTAAGATTCTTATAGCTTGAGGTTTTATGTTTAGGTCTTTGATCCATTGAGTTAATTTGGGAGTATGGTGATAGGTAGGGGCTCTGTTTCAATCTTCTGCATGTGATCAGTCAGTTTTCCCAGCACCATTTACTGTGTAGGTTCTCCTCTCCCCAGTCGTTGTTGTTGGAGACTTTGTCAAAGATGAGTTAGTTGAGAAATTGAGGATTTGTTTCCTGAATCTCTATCCTGTTCCATTGGTCTATATGCCTGTTCTTATACCAATACCAGGCTGTTTTGATTACTGTAGCTTTATAGTAAAGTTTGAAGTCTGGAAGTTTAATACCTCCTGCATTCTTCTTTTGCTAAGAATTGTTTTGGCTATCCATGGTCATTTTGTTTCCATATGAATTTCTGTACTGCATTTCCTGGTCTGGGAAGAATGATGTTGGTAACGTAAAGGGTATTGCATTGAATCTGTAGATTGCCTTTGGTAGAATGGACGTTTTAGCAATGTTGATTCTTCCTATCCATGCGCATGGTATATATTTCCATTTGTTTGTGTCTTCTTGGATTTCTTTGAGTAGTATTTGTAGTTCTCATTGTAAAGGTCTTTCACTTCTCTGGTTAGGAAGATGCTGAGGTATTTCTTTGTGTGTGTGTGTGTGATGGCTATTGTGAATGGGATTGTGCTATTAATTTTGGTCTCTATCTGCTTGTTGTTGGTATATAGGAATGCAACTGTCATTTGTAGATTTAATTTGTACACTGGGACTTTGCCAAAGTCTTTTATAAGTGCAAGCAGATTTTTGACAGATTCTCTTGGATTTTCAAGAGGTATAGGATCCTATCATCAGCAAAGAGGGATAACTTGACTTCCTCTTTTCCTATTTGGATACCCCTAATTTCCTTCTTTTGTCTAATGGCCAAGCTAGGATTTCTAACCCAATGTTGAACAAGAGGGGTGAAAATGGGCAGCCTTGTCTTGTTCCAGATTTCAGGGGAAATGGTTCCATTTTTTTGTTCATTTAGCAATATGTTAGCTGTGGGTTTATCATAGATGGAACTTACTATTTTGAGGCATGTTCCTTCTATACCTAGGTTTTTGAGGGTTTTTATCAAGAAGGGATGCTGGATTTTATCAAAGGCTATTTCTGCATCTAATGAGATAATAGTGTGGTTCTTGTTTTTACATCTGTTGATATATTTAATTACATTTATGGTCTTACAAATGTTGAACCAGTCCTGCCTCCTGGGGATGAAGTCTATTTGGTAATGGTGGATGATTTTTGAGATGTGTTTTAGATCTGATATGCTAGAATCTTGTTGAGGAAATTTGCATCTATGCTGATACAGGATATTGGCCTGTAGTTCTCTTTTTTGTTATGCGATCATTACCTGGTTTCGGTATCACTGTGATGTTAGTTTCATGAAATGATGTGGGGAGAATTCCATCTTTCTCAATTGCCTGTAATACTTTCAATAGGATTGGTATAAACTCCTCCTTGTACATTTTTTAGAATTCTGCTGGAAAGCCATCCAGTCCAGGATAGTTTTTGTAGGTAGTTTTCTTATGACAGAGTCAAATTCCTGAGTTATTATTGATCTACTTAGTATCTCAATGTCTTCTTGTTTAAACCTGGGGAGGTTATTTGATATCTGAGAGTCCTCCATTTCATTTAGCTTATCAAGTTTGTTTCCATACAGGTTTACATAGTAAGCTCTGATAATCTTTTGTATTTCTTCAGGGTCAGTTATGATTAATCTTTTATATTTCTGATTGCGTTTGTTTGGGCTCTTCTTTCTTTTTCTTGGTCTTTATGGCTAGGGGTTCATCAATCTTGCTAATTCTTTCAAAGAACCAGCTTTTTGTTTTGGTGATGTTTTCTATGATAATTTTGTCTTCCATGTCCCGTATTTGGACTCTTATTTTGATGATTTGAATTCTTCTGCTAAAGTTGGGGATTTTGTGGTCTCTCTTTTCAGCTCCCTTTAGGTGATTTCTTAGGTTTCTCAGCTTCTGATCTTTCTATTTTCTTGATGTGTGCTCATAGAGATATAAATTCCCCTCTTAGGACTCTTTTCATGATATCTCAGAAGTTTTGGTAAGATGTTTCTTCATTTTCATTTGTGTCCAGGAATCTTAACTTCTGCTTTGATTTCAGTGTTGACCCAGTAGTTGGTCAGCATCATGATATTTAGTGTTCATATCTTTGTGGGTTTTGGGGAAATTTTGTTGGTGTTGATATTTATTTTTCTTCCATTGTGTCCTGAGAAGGTGCATGGCAAGAATTCAACCTTATGGAATTTGTTTATGCTTGATTTATGGCCAAGGATGTGCTCGATCTTGGAATATGTTCAATATGGTGATGAGTAGAATGTACATTCTGTGGTTGTTGGGTGAAACAATCTGTAGGTATCTATTAAGTACATTTAGTCAAGCATCAAGTTTAGGTTCTGAATTTCCTTGTTGGCTTTTTTGCTTCAATGATCTATCTAGGCCTGTTAGTGGGGTACTCAAGTCCCCTGCTATAATAGCATTAGAGTCAATATCTTGTTTTAATTTACTTAGTTGTTGCTTGATAAATTCTGATGCTTTTGTGTTGGATATATGTTTAGGATGGATATTTCTTGTTGATGGATTGAACCTTCTCTCATTATGTAGCTTCCTTTTGCATCTCTTTAAATTTTTCATAGATTGTTTTGTCTTTATTAGTATCGTGACTCATGCTTTCTGTTGTTATCCAGTTTCCTGGAAACTTGTTTTCTATCCTTTGAGGCTATGTGCATCCATTGTGTTTGGATGAGTTTCCTGGATCTTGGATGCAGCAAATAATTGTGTCATGCTTTCTTATTCAGTTTGCATTCTGTGTCTTTTCAGTGGTGCATTTAGTTCATTCACATTCATTCTGGTTTTGAAATGTGATTGTTTATCCCAGCCATGACATTCTTAAAAAGTTTTTTCTTTGTTTGCTTGTTTTCTTTTGGCTTTGGGGTTCATGTATGTGTGTACTTCCAAGTTTCTTATTGCACTGTATTTTTTGTTGATTCTGTGCTCTGTTGGTCTCTTGGGAAGTGTGGTCGTTCTTTCTTTTTTTTTTTTTTCTTTCTTTTATGCTTAATACTTTTTTAAGTGTCTCCTGTAGAGTTGGTCTGGAAGCTGCATAATTTCTTAGGAATTGGATATCTGGAAAGGATTTTAGTTCTCCATCACGGACTAAGCTGAGCTTGGCTGGGTAGGTAATTTTTGGTTGAAATTGTTTATCTTTGAGGACTTTGAATATTGGACTCCAGTCCTTCTTGATTGTAGTGTTTCTTTCAATAGGTTTGCTGCTATTCTGATTGGTTTTCCACAGTAAGTAGTCTGATCTTTCTCTCTTGCAGTCTTTAGGATTTTTTTCTTTTTTTTGTCTACTTTGTGTAGGTGAACTACTATGTGTCTTGGAATTGTTATTCTCATTTGATGTCTTGTGAGGGTTCTCTGTATCTCTTGTGCTTGACTGGTCACAACTCTGGTGAGATAGGGAAAGTCATCTTGGATTATCTCCTGGAATACTTGCTCCAAGAGGTGCTCCATTTCCTTTTATTCTGGTATACCAATCAGGCATAGGTTCAGTCTCTTGATATAATTGCACATCTCTTGTCGGTTTCATTCTTTCTTTCTGAGTCTTCTATCCAGTTTTCACAAATTGGGTTAATTCCATGTTCTGGTCTTTAAGTTCTGACATTCTTTTTCAGCTAGATTAATTTTGCTTCCCATGCTTGTCATCTTGTTATTTATTTCATGAATAAATTTTTTTATTGCCAAAATCTCTGCTACAAGTTCTTTCAGTGTTGCATCTTGTCTTTCTTGAGTCTCATTCACTCTTTCCATCCTTCCCTAATCCCTGCTGTATTCTGGAGTCAGTTCTTGGTGACTTCCATTGTTTGGGCACCAAGGTCTGATTTTTCAGGAGTTTTATCTTTGTTAAACTTGAAATTATCTGTGGACTTCCTTTGAGTTTTCCTCATTTGTGACAGATCTCTTGTTTTTCTCTTTAGTTCTGTTATTCAGTGTCAGTCAAAGATGCTTTCCTGTCTGATGTTTGCTCAGCCCTCTATTCTTCCCTGATCCAGGCTCTGGATTTGTTCTATTTTGTAACAATACAGTGGGTAGGAAGTTTACTGTCTCTTGTAGTTATGAAAGTTGAATAAAGTAGCAGCTGAGGCATTAGGATTCAGAAGCTACTTGCAAATTACAATGTTCACTGATTATGGTATGTGTTCCCTGAGACACTTCCCACCACCACTCTATGTGACAAAGCAATGCAGAAACCAATGCAAAAGACAATTGAACACACATACACAGACATACACACACTCCCCAAGACAAACTGGAATAACAACAAACTGAAACAAAACAAACAACCACAGAAACCAAGAAAACTGAACACACACTTGTGAATGGAGAAGAAAAACAGAAAGACTGGAGGGAAAAAAAGGAATTCAGATTGAACCCTCACACATATATTAACACACACCTTAAACTACAAAAAATAATAATAAAATAACAGAAGAACATAAGAGCAAAAATAAACCAACAGCAACAAAATTGAAATATGAACACTCAATCATTCACAGACACACATAAACAGGAAACAATAAACAAGAGAAGAAAGAAACAAAAAAAAGAAAATATAAAAAAAGGGGATGCAGATCAAGCACTCACACACATATTCATGCTCAAAGAAAAAATATTTTTAAAATAGATGAGCTAACAAGCAAACAGTTAAAAAATTTAAAATTTAAAAATACTTACCCTCTTTTGGCAGGCTCTGTTATCATTCCTGAAATCTGATCTCTCCTGCTGTACTTCCACCTCTTTCACTCTCTCCACAGTGTCTGGAACAGGGAAGGAGGAAGGGCAGTAGAGGTGGGAGGGATTACAGTCCAACTCTCCCACTCTCATATGGTCAGGAAGATCTCCTCTGGTGGGGAAATGCAGGATTGCCTCTTCCCCAGCTGTGTACTTGTGGGGGTTCCCCAACCAGGCCTATCTTGGAATTGAGTTCTCCTATTGTGACTGATTTCCAGTCTCTGACTGCATTTTTCTTCAGTCATGGCCCTGCTGTGTGGATCTGATGTTCAAAGGATTGCTGGTGAGGAGGTTTGGATCAGCCCCTGACTCACCACTGATCTCTTTGGAGTCCTTCCTAGTTCTCTTCTGTCCACACCCTTTGTCCTGTGGCTGAATCAGGGTAGGGGGTTGGGCATCTGGGACTCAGCACTTATCAGGTCTCTCCAAAGTTTGTGGTTTCAGAATATTCCATCTAGGTCATGATCAACCCCTGGGTAGTTGATCTGCTAGACACAGACATTGGGTCTGTTGCTCCATGATAAGCAAGTCAGAGCACTTTCTTGTCCCACCTTCAAGATGGTGGCAGGATGCATCTCTTGTCCTCTTTCATGGGACTGTGCCTGTAGACTTCCTCTGCAACCCATGCTGTCAGTGCCTGGTCAGATGCTGAAGTGGTGAGGCAAAGCCTGGAGCTGGCAGTGTCACCTGCTGCAGTGGTGAGACAGAGCCTATGGTGGTAGGTAGTCTCTCCCTGCCACTTCTTCACAAGAAAACTTTTGACTGTTTAAAAAAAGTGGTGCTCAGTTCTTTGATCTGGGAAGAGCCAGGGACAAAGCAGAGAAGCTGCAGCACCAGTTGTTGCACCAGGGCCCTGGCCACTTGCTCACAAGCCCCCACTTAGTCTCTCTCAGCATTTTCTTCCCCAGAAAGGTTTTGTTGATTTTTTTAAAAAAAAGTTGTGCTCAGCTTTTGCATCCTGGGAATTGCTAGGGTCCATGCCAAGCAGCTGCAGCACTAGCCATTGAACCAGGAGAGCCCTGGGCACTAACTTCCTAACCTTCACTCAGATAGCCACTCACATACCCACTCACTCACCAGCATGTACACAAAATTTTCCGTATACTCACTCAATCACTCTGGGACTTGCACAGTTCGACTAGTTCAGCCTCCATCTTCCCTCTTTTCAGAGTCTCCTAATTGAAGTGTTTTAAAATTTCCAAATATATTAAGGATACATTCATATTTTCTTACATTTTCTTAGTTTTTACTTTATATATTATATGCTATGACAGTGATCATTTTATTTACTGTACCATTTGTTGAATTTTTTAATTATTAAATAATTTTCTATCTCTAATAATTTAATTAGATTTAAAATTAGTTTGTATGATATAATCCTATAAAATTTCTCTTGACTATTACTTTATATTTTTTCCTTTTCCTTTCTTTATATTTAGTCTTTCTGTTTTACATTATAGAGTAAAATATGTTTTTAAAAATCTGCCTAGGACCAATGTCATTTTCTCATATCCTGGAACTGGGCAGAGACCTACTCTTGCTCACCCAATTCTGAGCAGCCTGTGTCCTGCTACTGGGGACCCCTGATATCGCATCCCTGTGAGAGCATTGATCGTTGGCCCAGAGAGGATACTCCAAGTGCGAGATACCAGAGAGACAGATGCCCCATTCCCACACTTGACCAAACACAGATGCATGCAATCAGAATGGGAGACTAACAGCAGTTGAGTGGGAGAGAGGTCTGATCTGATCCGTCCCCATTCCCCCAGCAGTTCTTGGGGCATCTGACCCATGATGAGAGAAGCCCAACTGGCCGATGCTGAGAGTAGAGAGGAGGACCTAGAGACTGGACACTGCTCCTTACTGTGGCAAGCCAAAAGCAGTGGTGCTTGTGACACACTAGTTAAAAAAAAAAAAAAGGAAAGAAAGGAACCTGAAGGTCCAGAAACAGCAACAAGGGGGAGGGAGCTCTTACTTATTTTTTGTCTGCTCTCTCCATATATATCTTTCTGTGTGTGTCTTCTGATTTGATTTCTCCTTTTTCTCCCTCTCTCTTTCTTTCTCTCTCTCTGTGTGTGTGTGTGTGTGTGTGTGTGTAAATTTGAGATAGAGTGTATCTTCATTGTTTTGTTATTTATTTTTGTTTGTTTTTTATCTGTTTGTTTGCTTGCCTATTTTTCTTCTTCTCCTTCTTTCTCTTCATCTTTTTTCATCTCTCTTCTTCCATTCTTTGTTCTTTTCCCTTTTCTAATCTCATCTTTGTTGCAGGAGGTATACATACACTCCCATCACATGGACATGAAGTAAGGTGGTGGGAAGTGGGTTCAATCATCTTTGTTGCAGGAGGTATACATACACTCCCATCACATGGACATGAAGTAAGGTGGTGGGAAGTGGGTTCAAAGAGGCCTACACACCAAGTCAGAAGGTACTGTGATCTGCAGGTAGCTTCTGAGCCGTAGATAACCCCATTACACTTTAATCAAATCTCAAACATGAAAAAAGACAGCACAGCCCCCCACCCCCAGCTTGGCTTCAAACCTGAACAAATCTAGAGGATCTACCTAAGGAAGAATAGGAGATTGAGCAAACAGAAGTGAAAGCAACCCCACCCATCATTTAGCAATGGAATTAAAGAGGGGAAAAGAAGGGTGGAACTCCATCACAACTGAAGAAGAATCAATGGAAAAACATAGGTACCCCAAACCATGAGAAGGGCAGTGCCTGAGAAAACAGATTTTGGAACTCAAAAAGTGAAGCACCCCAGAACAAAATGTCTCAAACCACAAATTCAGGTATCAAGGCATTGATCAGGAGGATAAACAGAAATGAAGAAAGACAAGAAGAAAGAATGAAAAGTTGATAACTGAGATGGTGGCAATGCAGCATAGAGTAAATGAAATAAATAATAAACCAATAAGAATGAAAAGCAGAATTAGAAGGAGGAAGAAAGAAGAAAAAAGAAGAAGAAAAAAAATCTCAGAGCTGAAAAATGAAAATATGGAAATAACCCAAATGGTTTAAAAACATAGAAAGGAAGTTTTAAAAGATGGAATAAAGCCTCCAATAGATGTGTGATAATATTACGAGGATGAACTAGTGCCTAATCAGGATTCCAAAGGCAGAAAGGGAGACAGAAACTACCTTGGAACAAACATTCCATGAGATTATACAAGAAAACTTCCCTCATCTCCACAGAGGCATGCTAATTTAAACACAAGAGAGTCAGAGAACCCCTGCAAGACACCAAATGAGAAGACCAACTCCTAGACACATAGTAACTCATTTACAAAAAGTAGATATAAGAGAAAAAAATCTCTAAAGCCAGTAAGAGAGAAAGGTCATACTCTGGAAGACCAATTAGAATATTAGCAGTCTTAACCACAGAAACACTACAGGCTATAAGAGACTGAAGTTCAATCTTCAAAGTTCTCAAATATAAACAATTCCAACCAAGAATTGCATATCTAGATAAGCTAAACTTCACCAGTGATAGAGAATTAAAATTCTTCCCAGATATTCAATCCCTAAGAGAGCTTATACTACCTCAAGCCCAGCTCTACAGGAGATGTTTAAGAAGGTATTAAGCACAGAAGAAAGAAAAAAGAACAATCAAGTTATTCCCCCAAATGCAGGAAAACAATCAATACAGCACACACCATGACTACGATATTGAAAACACACACATATATCAACCCCAAAATCAAAAGAAAACCAGCAAAGAAATAAACAAACATCAGCAAGAACAACAACAAAGAACTTTATAATTGCCTCATGACAGGGATAAATTCTCACATCTCAATAATCATCCTGAACATGGATGGTCTAAATGTACCACTGAAAAGACATAGAACGGAAAACTTGATCAAAAAAAAAAAAAAAAAAAGACCTAGCAATTTGCTGTCTCCAGTAAGCATCTCAATACAAAGTTCTCTCATAGACTAAAGTTAGAGAATGAAAAACAAATTTTCAGGCAAATAGAACACAAAAGAAGGTAGGAGTCATGATCTTAATATCACATAAAATAACCTTTAAGCTATCAAACATTTAAAAAAGGCACAGAAGGACACTATATAATAATCAAAGATTGAATCTATCAACAAGAAATATCTATTCTAAACATATATTTACCCAACACTGGAGCATGAGATTTTATAAAACCATTACTAAGTAAATTTTAAAAGATATTGACTATAACACTGTCATAGCTGGGGACTTAAATACCCCACTCACAACCCCAGATAGATCATTGTGCAAAAAATCAACAAGGAGATCTGGAATCTCAAATTGATGTTTGACCAAAAGGACTTAATAGATACCTACAGATTATTCCACCCAACAACCACAGAATATACATTCTACACACACCACACCAAACACACTCCAAGGTCAACCACATCCTTGGCCATAAATAAAGCATAAACAAATTTCATAAGATCAAAATACTGCCATGCACTTTTTCAGACTACAGTGAAATAAAAATAAATACCAACACCAACAAAAGTCCAACAAAATCCACAAAGACATGGAAACTAAACAGTATGATGCTGAACAACTTCTGGATTAGCACAGAAATCAAAACAGAAATTTAAAGATTCCTGGAAATAAATGAAAATGGAAAAACATCTTACTAAAACCTCCAGGATGTCATGAAAGTAGTATTAAAGGAGGAATTTATAACTCTACAAACACACATCAAGAAAATAGAAAGATCACAAGTTAACAGCCTAAAAAATCACTTAAGGGAGCTGGCAAAACAAGATCACCAAAACTTTAATTCAGCAGAAGAATCCAGATCATCAAAATAAAAGGCCAAATATGGAACATAGAAGGCAAAATAACATAGAAAAATGAAACCAAATGCTGTTCTTTGAAAGAAGAAACAAGATTGATAGATCCTTAGCCAGATTGACCAAGTAAAAGAGAGTGAAAGCCCAAATAAAACCAATGAGAAATACAAAAGATCAAATCACAATGGACCTCAAAGAAATACAAAAGAATATCAGAGATCACTGGGTACAACTGTATGGAAACAAACTCGAAGACCTAAATGAAATAGAGAACTTTCTGATATCATACAACCTCCCCAGGTTGAAACAAGAAGACACTGAGACACTACATTGATCAATATCAACCCAGGAATTTGCCTCCATCATAAGAAAACTACTTACCAAAAAAAAGCCCAGACCAGATCACTTTCCAATGGAATTCTACAAAAGACACAAGAAGGAGCTGATATCAATCCTACTGGAAGTATTCCAGGCACTCAAGAAAGATGCAACTCTTCATAAATCATTTTATGACGCTAACATCACATTGATACTCATGCAGGTTAAAAATCCAACAAAAAAAGAGAGCTACAGGGCAAAAATTCTCATCAAGATTCTAGCAAATCAGATCCAACAACATATCTAAAAGATCATCCACCATGACCAAGTAAGCTTCACCTCTGGGATACAGTTGGGGTTCAACTTCTGCAAGCCCATAAATGTAATTAAAGATATCAATAGCTGTAAAAAGAAGAACCACATGATTATATCATTAAACGCAGCAAATATTTTCCATAAAATCTAGTAATTCTTTTTGATAAAACCCTTGAACACCTAGGCATAGAGGGAACAGACCACAAAATAGTAAAAGCCATCTATAATAAAGCCACAGTCAACATATTGCTAAACAGACAGAAATTGGAAGCATTTCCCCTGAAACCAGAACAAAAGAGCATTGGAAGTCCCAGCTAGAGCAATCAGACAAGAGAAGGAAATCAAGAGTACCCAAATAAAGAGGAAGTTAAGTTATCCCTCTTTGCTGATGATATGATACTATAATTTAAAAACCCAAGTGAATCTGTCAAAACCTCCTTTCAATGATAAAGGACTTTGGGAAAGTCTCAGGATACACAATAAATGTATAAAAGACAGTCACATTTTTATACACCAAAAACAAACAGGTAGAGAACAAAATAAAAAGCACAATCCCATTCACAGTAGCCACAAAAATAAATGAAATACCTCAGCATCTTCCTAACCAGAAGAGTGGAAGACCTTTGCAATGAAAACTACAAAGCACTGCTCAAAGAAACCAAAGAAGTCACAAATCAATAAAAAAAATATATTCTGTGCTAATGGGTTAGAAGAATCACCATTTTTAAGATGTCCATTCTACCAAAGGCAATCTACAGATTTAATGCTATACCCATTACATTACCAACATGAATCATCTCAGACCTGGAAACAACAATATAGAAACTAATATGGAAACAAAACAACTATGAAGAGCCTAAAAATTCTTAGCAAAAGAAACAAAATGGAAGGCATCACACTTTGAGACTTTAAACTTTACTATAAAGCTACAGTAATGAAAACAGCCTGGTACTGGTACAATAAAAGGCATATAGACCAATGGAACAGGATAGAGATTCCAGAAGTAAAATCTCAAATTCCCAACCTACTCATCTTTGACAAAGCCTCCACCAACAACCAACAGGGAGAGGAGAACCTATTCAGCAAATGGTGCTGGAAAAATTGGCCGACCACATGCAGAAGATTGAAACGACCCCTACCTATCAGTATACAAAAACCAGCTTTAATGCTTTAAAGACCTAGACATAAATCCTCAAACTATAAGAATCTTAGTAAACATAGGAGACACCCTTACAGAAATTGGAATAGGTGACCAATTCCTGACCAAAACCCCAAATGCCCATGCCATAAGAGATAAGATATGCAAGTGGGACCTCATCAAATTGAATAGCTTCTTCAAAGCAAAATAAACCATCAAGAGAGTGGGGAGACAGACCACAGAATGAGAAAAAATATTTGCAAACTGTATGTTTGTCAAAGGCCTAACATCTATAAGGAACTCAAACGTAACAAAAAGAAAAAAGAAAACACTCTCATTACAAAGTGGGCAAAAGACATGAATAGACACTTCTCAAAAGAAGACACACGAGCAGTCAACAGATACATGAAAAAATTCTCAGCCTCACTAATCATCAAAGAAATGCAAATTAAAACCACACTGAAATACTAGCTAGCTCCAATCAGGATGACCATAATTAATAACTCAAAAAATAGCATGCTGGATGAGATGCAGGGAAAAGAAAACACTTCTACACTGTTGGTGGGAGTGTAACTAATACAACCTCTGTGGAAAACAGTGTGGTAATTCCTTAAAGATCTAAAAATAGACATTTCATACAACCCAGCAAATCCCCCTTCTGGGAATATACCTAGAGGAATTTAAATCATTCTTTAAAGAAGCTACCTGCGCACACACATTTATTGCAACATTATTCATAATACCAAAAACATGGAACCAACCATGCTGCCCATCAAAAGTGGACTGGATAAAAAATGTGCTGCATATTAATGATGGAATATTATGCAGCCATAAAAAAGGACAAAATTATGTACTTCACAAAAACTTGAATGGATTTAGAGTCTATCATACTCAATGATCTATCACAGAAACAAAGAACTGAGTATATATATTCTCACTTATAGGCAGAACTTGAACATTTATCTTAATACTATAAGAAAGTGCTTGGCATACTATCAGGGGAGCAAGGTAGGGACACATAACATCAGTTAGGGTACCTGATCTCAACTCAGGCAAGGTGGGGACCAAAGCGAAGCCCAAACTTTACCTGTATGATGACCACTTATGTACCTAATCCTGAATTGTGGCCCAAGTCTTTTAAATTAAAAAAATATATTCTGCCTAAACATCTTTGTGATCTTGTAGATTATCTATTTCACTTGCATTTAGTGTAATAATAAAACCAGATTTCTATCTGCTGCTTTACTTTGTGCTTTAGATGTGTCCAGTTCAATCTATGTTTTCCTTTTTCTCTCTTTTCATAACATTTTTCACTGATTAATTTTTTTCTCATTTTTCCATTTTCTCTCTCAGATGCTCATGGAAGTACAATCTTGCTTATTTATTTTTAATTGGTTTTCATAGGCATAGTGACATGCCTGGTTAATATATAAAATCTAAAATTGATAATAAATCATCTCTCTTTCATTTCTCTCGCTTCTCTCTAAATTTTTTTTGCTATTATTTTTGGTAGTCTACAATTTCATAATTATATTGCTAGACATGCATAGCTTCCTATTTATTCTGGTTGATATTTTTGCAGGTTTTTGAATCTGTGGAAGGAACTTGAAAAGACTTACCTGTCTTTTCAACTCTTTAGCTATCCTATTTTTTCCCCATCCTCTGGAAACTACAATTAGATGTATTCTTAAGATACTTACTATATTTTAAAAATATGTTAACCTTTTTTATTCTGATATCTCTTTCATTCTCTCTACTGATAATTCTCACATAGTTTCCAGCTTGCTGATTTTTAGTTTGCTCTAATGAGATGTTATATTATTTATATTTTCTCATAAGGTTTCATTTATGTAAAATTAGAAGAGATCATGCAGATCATTCAGCCTAGGACGACAAAGCTGTTTTGGATATCTTAATACAAGCACACCTTAATAGTAATCTCATAAAAAAACAGAAAAGAAATTCTCATTAAAATGATTTCAAGGCCTAGAATCCAATCTCTGCACTCATCTACCAAACACTATTTAACAACCCTCTTGACAAATTTATTAAGGGTCTACTATGTGCCAGAAAATGTCAAAAAACAACAACAACTGGAGAATGAGTAGTAAGTAAGGATATGTATAAACCTTCTCTCGTGAGGTTTACATATTAATAGGTGACTCCGGTAGCTCCTTGAAACCCCAGAGTCGACAAAAATCAATTGAAGTCCTACAGATCAAGGAGAAAACCAAGGCTTCAGAGAAGGAGAGATTGTGTGTACGTGTGTCAATAGCTAATTTGTGACAAAATGAGTTTAAGAATCTCATATCCCAGCCAGGCTCGGTGGCTCAGCCAATCCCGCGCCTTTGGGAGGCTGAGTTGAGTGAATTGCCTGAGCCCGTGGGTTCGAGACCCACCTGGGCAGCGAGACCTCATCTCTACAATAAATCAAAAAATCAGCCGGGCGTGGTAGCGCCTGCCTGTAATTCCGGCTACTTGGAAGGCTGAGGCGGAAAGATCGCCGGAGCCCAGCAGGTCGAGGCTACGGTGGCCGGGAGCAACCACTGCACTCCAGTCTGGGCGACAGAGTGAGACTCCAGCTCAAAAAAAAAAAAAGAGAATCTCATATCCCAACTTTTAAATGATGGCACTGTTAGAGTACTCTTCCACATCATACATGAAAAAGAAAAAGGTGAATATTTTTAAACATACCATTAAAACCAACTCACTTTTATTGTTCTAATAATAATTCTCATTGCATACTTACATTCACTGCTGTATTTTTTTCTAAAATATGACTTTGCTACCTAGAAACAGGGTGAATAGCTTCATCAGGTATGCAAAATACAAGAAAAAAGTGTTGAAGCAATTGTTAACCCAGTACAGTGAGATTGTTAAGTATTAATTGACCAATTATCGGCAAGTTGACATTTTGCCATCAAAATCTTTGCTTTCTCATAAGATAGACATTTTTCCTCGCACTACCAAATATGACAAAGATTTTACAAAATGCACTGCCTTTACTTTCAAAGTCATTTAGTGTATGCTAAACTTTGCAGAATTTAAGAAACAAGTGCTCATGAAATTAAAAAGTGCAAATATGGAAGGCATTGTGTGAAGTTAAGCAAACCATATTTACATTTAGACGTAAGCAGGAATGAGTATAAAAGTAAATACTCCACTTACACTTCTGTTTTAAAAATATGACATTAGTCTACAATTACAGTGCTAAGAAACATAGAGGCCATGATTAATTGAACCCACACTGATGAAAAATAATCTTCATCTCTTCATAGTTACCTATCCTTCTAAACATAAATAAAAAATTGCTAATATTTCAAGGAATCACATGTCCATATTTCATAGCTAAATAAATATTTTAGCTTTTGAAATGGTAGCTATTTTTGAGATCCTTGTAATTCCTGATTCTAGGTTCTCTTAAAGTAAAAGGTTGCCCAAGGATCCCCAGAAAACTTTAAGTTCTTAATAATTAAAAGGGCAGTCTGGGTAGTGTGATACATAAGATAACTGAGAAATAGAATGTGGCAAAATTTTTAAGAGACATTGACTTTATTTATGATGATCAACAACATCTGTAGACATGAGTTTGATCAGAGACTGACCAAATTTGAATGTGAATTGATTATTCACCAGACAATAGAATACTACTCTGTCAATGAAAAACAGTGTACTTTTCATATTTCAACACATTTTCCTCCTAGTAATTTCAGTTCTCTTCAGTTGTTGACAGAAGCATGAGGCCAGGCTGGCTACTAATAATGTAATCTAGTATGGCAATGACTTGGCATAGGATTGAACGAGTGAGTGTACCTAATTTATCCAACGAGTGCACACCAGACAAATTCCATTCATACTTGTGTCCATCCCTCCTGAAGTTTTTCTGCAAATTATACTCTGTAAAGGCAGGCTATTGTCAGAGTCAGTCCTTTTATGATCTCTTTGGCCCTTTGGCTAAGAAGTCATAACCTTTATTGGCATGAGCATTTTCTTAATGCAAAGCTACATTAGTGTCTACTCTCAGCATTCTACATAAACCTAGCAATACAGCAAATAAAACTACTCAAGCACATATCTGGACTAGAAGAGATAAGCCGTGAAATCTGAGTAGTTTATAATGGCTCACAGAAGTTATAAAAGTCCACAAGTGAAAGCCAGCTTTGTGTCTTTGTGTTTTTACTTTTATTTCTTAGCAAATATAGAATGCAAACCCTGAGAAATTAGAGGTATGGAAATGGTAAAGTTCAGAATATGCTTTTATCTTAACGTGTATTCCATCCATGTGGCACACATTGTCCTGCTCTCTGTGTTTCTGGATTTTATTAATTCATTGATTCTCATTAGTGATATCATTTAGGAAACAATGAATGATTCATTGATTTAACTAGACATGAGGGTTTAGTCAACTGAATCTCCTATTTATATATTATCTTTGAAAATTAAATAAATTTTAATTTGGTATACAAGTGTTTTGTTATTTTTGAAATTTTCTCAGGTTGTAAACTTTATGACATAAAAATATTATGCATTATTTATCAATTTATCTCAATTATTATTCCTGTATCTTGATGTACATAGTATCACCTGACTTCAAAACTTAATTTTAAAAATGGTGTTTGTTTTATAAAGCTATTAATGACAGTTTCACCAAAATTTAATGAGAATTTATATTCATTACTATTAACTTTTATTCTTTCATTAATTACATAAAAGGGAATATGGGTTGCAAATAGAAACAGTATAGAAAATGATCAAAAACAAAAAAGACCTTTATTAAAGACAATATTTTAGAAAGGTTGACTTACAAAAAATATTTTGGTATACTTATCCTATTAATAGTCTTGGTTTATAAATGACATTAAAATGCAGATTATGTATGAAAAAATCAGTAACTGCCAGCATTGGGCTAGAATGTGAACCAAGATATCTTAGCTACCTGTTGACAGAATTTGCCTTGTCCCATATGGTAGTTGTACCCAGTTGTACAGATCCTTTCTACTATGGACAACTACTGAGGCCATCTGACTTTGATAACACCAAGCTAATAATGGGTAGTTCTGAATGCATGGTCACTTTGACCATGGTCAATTTTTCTGTCTCTTCTGTGACCTGGCAACACAAGAAGACCTATTTCTGGAAAGATGCAAGACATCTTGCTGCACATAGAATAGCCTTTCAGGGATCTACATTTTGACTCCATTTAAGAAACTTTATATAAGCTCTGTACTTCATCTCTCTACCCTTGACCCCTTTAACATTCTAGAATTTACATGTCGCATGTCCCAAGAGGGAGAACTGATTGCACTGGGGTTGTGCCCATTACAGTGCCCTTTCCCTCTTCAGACTCCACTCAGAGCAGAAGCCTCTGTGCCAATTTACTTTGGAGGGGGTATCCTCACCTCAGGACCCCCAAAATTGAAGCAGCCAGTCCATGAGTCTCTGTAGTTTGTTTTTTTTTTTTTCTCCCACCTTCTGTGTCTTGTCAAATTCTTCTTTGTTCTAGCCGCATTACTGGCTCTTTTCAATCTGTATGTCAGTATAAAGATCTGTGTGATATTTTTGTGAGACGTCCAGGAGATCCAGATCTCTTTAGATTACATCACTACAAAGGATAGAAGTGTAAACATCACTCTGAGCCAAAATCATAAATGAATATTACTTTCCATCCCATGTGAATACAAACCGTTTCTGATCCTCTTTACTAAATGTAATGAAAAATAAATGGCCACACATCATGGTTGATGGTATCTGCTTTAGCAATTACAATACATAGAACACCACAGTTGCAATCAGGACTACTACTTGGTAAAGTCTGCAGTAGTTTAAGTTAATTTTCCTGGGTCTATCTGGCTTCTACAAGAGCCAGCCTGGAAAGTTAAATAGATGTATCATAGGTTCCACCATCCCTACTTCCTGTAAGTTTCTGATTGTAGCACTCTCATTCCCTTAAATATAAAATGGTATTTTGTTTACTTACTTTATTGGCCAGTATGGATGTCTGTGTATATGGGGTAAGACCAATTAGAGATTTTTATTTTGCTTTCCTCATGATGATAGGTTTTACTCCACAGAACAGGTAACTGATGTGAAGATTACTCTAATTTCTAAGTCAAGTCAATTAATTTCAATGGTGCTCTCAGGGACTGAGTAATAACCACTGTCTGAGTCCATGGACACAGTGTACTCACTGTAAACTGGACACTGAACAACATTTCATTTTAAATTGTATCAGTACCACATAGAATCTAACTATAACAGGGAATATTATGACCCTTTGGGTCTTCAGGTTAGGTGTCAGGTTAGGTTAAGTTTGACTCCAACTTCATTTGTTTTGTGTTGCTATGACTGAATATCTGAAACTGAGTGATATATAATTTGAGGAAGTATATTTCTCACAGTTCTGGAGGCTGGGAAGCCCAAAGTCAAAGGGCTGCATGTGACTGGGGACTTCTCAGTAGCGAGGACTCTCTGTACAGTCCTGCAGCTGTATGAGGCATTACAAAGTGAGGGGGCTCATGAGACAACCAAACAGGCTATTACAACAGGTAACTCTCATGATGACTAGTCCACTCCCCTGATAATCTATTAATCCATTAGCCCATAATCCATTAATCTATCAAACCATGAATCTAGCAATCCACCAATAGATTAATCCATTTTTTTATAGCAGAGTTCTCATGCTCCAATCACACCTTAAAAGTTCTACCTCCATTTCATAACACTGATACATTGGGGATTAAGTTTCAGCATGAGTTTAGGAGGCAGCAAACATTCAAACCAAAGCAGGATCCTAAGCATAACAGTCATCAGAATGTCTGCCATTCCCCATTTTTCCAGGTACATTTACTTGAATGATTAGCCATAGGTGCCTTTGAGTAAAGCCTGGGGAATCATACATTATATATTTGCCATGACACTGAGATCCTTTTCTCTAGAAACTTGCCTACCTTCTTAATCAGTGGATGCTGGACATGAACATCAGTTCATGTCTTCGAACTGAGTGAGAGAGCTTAACTTTTTTGTTTTTAATGAATGGCTATAGCCTATTCTTTATTTCTTTTTCTTTTTGTTGTTTTTTTTTTCCCCCAAAAGATGTTAACCAGTTCCATTGTTAATTGTCTATTACCTGCAGGGACACCATGCTCTATTAACTCTCTCAACTTCTCTCAACTCCTTACACTTAGGTCTCCTTGGCTTCTCTTTTAACCTTTTCAGCTTATATAGTAATTTGCAGATTCTTAGTTTCTGGTGGTAAAGTGTGACTGTCTAACGTCTATTACATCAGATGCCCTTTATCTCCATATATGTAAGCAAGGCTCTGTGATTCTTTCTCCAACAGCCAGCCATGACTTGCATAGGAGAATTACCACAAAATATCTTAGTGATATTAATATCCCTTTTCCTCGTGCACTCCAGATGTCTTTGGTCAATGATCAATATCCTGATTTTCTTAAGGAAAATAACCCCCTAGTAAATTTTTTTAACTTTACATCATATATAGATTCCAACATGCTTACTTCATGTAGCATCTTTATTTCTCTACCATGATTCTGGACAATTTAGACATTTCTACTACACTGAGTGTTGGCTGTGATGTTTCTTAGACTTCTAGATTCAACAAATGGTGAATTTATCCCACCTTCTCAGGTCATTACCAGTATGTTAAATCTCATATCTTAATAAAGTATCCTTTAGACAATAAATTCTTGATTATCTAGTCTTATATTCTGACCTCACTAATCAAGCACCCTCAAAATCCAATTTTAAGAGTTCTTCTCTAGCTCCTGCTGGCATATTTAACTAGTTCTTGAAATTACGTAAGTATATAGATCTTTCCTTAAATATCAATGCTAGCACAGTAACAGATGAATTTATATTGTGATTTATTCCTTATCATTGACCAGGCTGCTGGAAGGTGTGAAGGAGAAAACTTTAAACAGAGGGGTGGTACATTTTGTCTTATGGGAGAGAGGCTTCTACAAATATTCAGGTTCAGCAAGTTATCTAGCACTAGTCTGGAAATAAACCCAAGAGTCTAGGTCAGGGAGGGGTTTGTAAGGTAAACCATCCCCAAGGGCATCCACTCAAATAAAATTTTATGAGATTTCAGGATCAAAAAATGTTCCCACCAGGGCACTCATTTTTGCATAAAATACCTGCCTTAACTTAGCCAGCCAGAGATTATCTGGCTACTACTTTGTCATTATCAGTCATTGGTTTTTCATTTTGTTTCTTCAGGCAGGCCTTCAACACAATTTAACAGTAACCTATCATTCCCTCCCTTTTAATAGACATTATTTTCTCCATATTATTCAAAATAACCTGAATCATCACACCTGTTAAAACATTAGCCACCTTTGAGCAGAAGGCAGACATTTTCTATCTACACAATTGTCATATGTTGAAGTTTTTTCCCCCTAATTTAGCCACTGAGAACTTATCTAGAGTAAATCAAAGTTGAGAGTGATAGTCCAGGATGGTTTCCTATAAGACAAGTGCACCTAAGTCCTTTCAGAATTCAGTTGTAGATTGTCTACCAACTCATCAGCAGAAGCTTTTATCCAATCACAATATGGTAACTGAGGTGAAAGGGTGGACTGTATTGCTGAAGATTATTGCAAGTTGTATCTATGTGTCTGAAGTATATCAGAGTTCAGGGTGTTAGTCTGGAATACTTTACTGTGGTGTTATGTAGATCTAAGCCTCTCTAGATTTCCCTAGACTGTCCCATCTCTTCAATCCATATGGAGAATGAATCAATGAAACATGAATGTAGAGTGAGGGTCCTGAAAACTTCCCTGTGCAGAATTATTAACATAGTATGTGTATCTGAGAAAACTTGTCAATGATGAATTTCCAAAAGAAAAAAGAAAAATGGAAGTCAGCATTTGGAAGATCTTTCAGATAAATTAAGTGGCAAAGATGGGGTTAGAATCCAGAAGTGTATGGCCCTGAAGTTGATGCCCTTAATCGGTACTATTCTATAGGAACCGACACTTTAAAAGTGTGGTAACATTTTCTTTCTTCAAAGTGTACACAAATGGGATCCAGGCCATAATCCCAAAAGACGGAATCCAGAATGCCATCATTCTGAATGCTGAAATCCCAAAAGATAAAAATCCCTAAGGTCTAAAAATCCTCCAAATCACAATTCTGAAAGATTAAAATCCCAAAAATTATAATTCCGGAAAAAAAATTTTAAATGTAAAAATAAATATTTGCATTTTTAAAAAGGAATTTATTTGAGAAACATGTGAAAGCATGACAGAATATTTCATAGGTCACTTTACACAATAAAATAGGCATTCACAAAATTCATAATTTTACAAGAATAAACATGTCATAGCATACTATTGACAATTGCATGAGCCTAAGAGTTATGAGTATATAAACCATATTTATGAAAACATAGGTTGAAAAGTGAAATGTATAAGTGCACAACATTATGGTTGGCAATTGTGCACCCAGTTTTATATCTGGTGTCATCTGAAATATTGTGACAAAGTCTTTTGGACATGACTAATCAAAAACCATGATGGTCACCACTACATATTCTGTTGTCCAAAAAGCTGAGATCTCAAGAATTTATTCTTTTGCAAATAAAGAAATAGAAAAACGGGGCATCTCTTCATTTATTGACGAAGTTTCAACATCTTTATATACATTCAAAATGCTCACAAAAAAGTCAGCCTCGAGAGAAGACAGTTTTATGGAGTCAGATTTTTGATGTTCAAAGAAGCAGAAGAGCTTGCCCCAACTTTCAGAGAGGAGCCAATTGGCCTTCTCTATTTGTTCTCTCCAGACCTCTAGCTGATTGAATGATACCATCCAACATTAAAGGAAGATCTTCCCCACCTAGTCCACTAGACTCACACACTAAACTCTTTTGGACACACTCTCAGAGACACAACCAAAATAATGCTTTACCACATTGCTATGTATTCCTTAATCCAGTGAAATCAAACATTTTAAGTCCACAAGATTTTATAGATTTCCCTAGGCTGTCATATTTTCTCAACCATATTTAGAATGAGTCAACAGAACTTGAATGTTGACATAGTACCCATATGCATCTTTTTAAACCATACTAAATTCAAATGAAGATAATTGCAAAGTAATAACTCTGCCTAACATGATGTAACTGACATGACGCAGCCATTCTGTGTCAACTGAAAATGAACCAATCTCTTCTCCAGAATTTAATTTTCATAATTAAAAGTCTGGAAATGTGATATCTCCTGCTTTATTTCTTTTACTAAAGACTGTTTGGGTTATTTGTGGTCATTTATGCTTCCATATGAATTTCTGTATTTTTTTGCAGGTCTAAGAAGAATGATGTCAAGTAGTTTAATGGGTATAGCATTGAATCGCTAGATTGCCTTTCGTTTGTGTCATCTTTGACTTCTTTGAGCTGTGTTTTGTAGTTTCAATTGTAAAGGTATTTCACTTCTCTGGTTAAGAAGATGCCAAGGTATTTCTTTTTTTTTTTTTTTTTTGTGGCTATTGAGGATAAGATTATCCTTTATATTTTGTTGCTGGTGTATAAGAATGTGACTGTGTTTTGCATGTTGATTTTGTACCCTGAGACTTTGCCAAAGTCTTTTATCAGTGCCAGGAGGTCTTTGACAGATTGTCTTGGATTTTAGAGGTATAGGATCATAGCATCAGCTAAGAGGGGTGACTTGACTTCTTCATTTCCTATTTGGATGCCCCTGATGTCCTTCTCTTGTCTGACTGCTCTATCTAGGACATCCAACACTATGTTGAACAGGAGGGGTGAGACAGGGGAGTCTTGTCTTAAAGCAGTTTTCAGAAAATGTTTTCAATTTTTGTCTGTTTAGCAATATATTGGCTATGGGTTTATCATAGATGACTCTTACTGTTTTGAGGTGTGTTCCCCCTATGCCTACATAAACAAAGGTTTTTTATCAAGATGGGATGCTGAATGTTTTCAAAAACTTATTTCACATCTAATGATATAATCATATGGTTCTTGTTTTACATCATTCTCAGAGATAGCCATTGTTTGTGCTCGGCATGAACAAAAGTTTTTATCAAGATGGGATGCTGGATGTTTTCAAAAGCTTATTTCATATCTAATGATATAATCACATGGTTCTTGTTTTACATCATTCTCAGAGATAGCCATTGTTTGTGCTCCAGTAGTTGTTCTTTCTAGCACTGACTCTTTGCTGGGGATCTGGTGGTAACCAGCAATTCTTCATTGTTTTTTCTTTATTTGTAGCAGTTCTCCTATCTTTCTCTTTAATTTTGTTGTTCAGTGGAAAATGGAGAAGCAGTCACTTTTGATATTTGCTCCACCATTTGTCCTTCCTTGAGCCGAGACTCTGGGTTTGTTCAACTGTGAAGTAGGGCTGGAGGTGGGGTGTTGTGTCTCTTTACAATTTTGAGCATTTACTAGGGAATGAGGGTGCTGCAAAGATTCAGAGCATATTGGCATGTCACAATGTTTGCTGTTTGGTGAATGGGCTAGCTGGGACTTGCTCTCCATCTCTGCAGAATATGACCTTACAGTGGGTAAGCTTGCATAGTCCCGAAGTCCAAGACAAGCTATAAGAGGCAAAAGGGAGAGAAGGAGGGGGGAAAAGGGAAAGGGGGAGTAAGGAAAAGATGAAAGAAAAAGAGAAAAAGAAACAAACAACAACAACAAAAACAGAGAATGAACAAAGAAATAGAAGAAGGAAAGGAAAGAGAAAACCAGTCAACAAAGAAAGCAACCAAATGAAATTATCAAACAAACAAACCAATATTGCCACCATCTTCCTTTTTGGTCAGTTCCACTGTCTGCATCTATTGTCCAGCAGCTGTCTCTGGGTGGAGGGTGGATCCTCTCGGGTTCTGCATCTGCTTTAGTCTCTAGGCCTTGTGCACCGGCGGTGGGGGGGGGGTCTCTGAGGTCGCAAACAGTAGCCCCAGTGCAAAGAAGATATCAGTGCTTGGTCTTAAAGTGCAGTTCTGCTGTTCCACAGAGGCCACTTGCTAACAGTTCTCTGTCAGATGTTAGAGAGTCTGCTGGAAGCTATTTCTCTGCTGGAAGCTATTGCTTCCTTCCTAGCAGTTACCAGTCTCCACATCTCAGGCAAGGTAGCAAGGCTCTGGAACCCCATTCAGGTTCAGGGTAGGCTCTCTCTGTTACTTCCCTACTTCCCTGGTAGTCTGCCTCAGACTCCCTCCCTGTATTCTCTCCACAGCCCTTACAGCCAGTGTTCAGTTCACTCCAGCAGATCTTCCCAGAAAAAGCTCCCAAATTGCTGCTAGGTCTTCAGTTCCACATGCATGTATCTGTGTTTGGTCCAATGTTGTGCTGTGGCAGCTTTCTCTCCGGTATTGTGCATTTGGAGTATCCTCTTTGGGCAAATGATGGTTGGTTTTAGAGGAGTGCAAAGGTCACCCCTCAGTCTCAGGCTGCAGGCTGCTCAGGTTACAGGCAGCTCATAATTGAATGACATAACACAGGTCTCTTCCCATTCTCAGGACAAAGAAAATGGTGGTGGTCCATTTTTTTTCCTTCGACTTGGCTCAGCTTCAGATTTCCTGCCCATGCTTTCTCCATAGTCCCTGCTGCCAGTGCCTGGTCTGTTGCTGCTTTTTTCTTCTGCCTTTTTCCAAGAGATGCCCTGGGGATGATTGATCCTTCTGTGCACAGTGAGTGCCAAATTCAGAGCAGTGGTAAATTGTAGCATTTCTGCAGGGGGTCCCGGGCACTTGATTCTGTGTGTCCCCTTAGTTGAACATTCACTCACACAGTTGCACATACAAGTGGATGCAGATTAGTTTTTTTGTGCACTCACCCATGCAGGGACATTCACACTTTGACCGAATCCAACACCATCTTGCCCCAAATCTCCAAAATTTTAACATTTGGGATTTTAATGTTTCTGGATTGTGTTATTCAGGATTTTAGATGTTAGGAATTTAGACTCATGTCAGATATGAAAAATATACGAATTGCAAGAATATTCGAAGTCTTATAAACAACTCAAGACCCTAAGAACTTGAAGTTATTTGGAGTTTTTTGTGTGTTTGTTTTTTGTTTAGTTTACTTTTGTTTTTGTTTTTGTTTTCTTGAAGTACAGAGCTGTGAAGAGAAAAAGGTGAATGGCCAGTAGAGTTCATCTCTCCTCCTCTAGTGCTAATGGCTTTATTTACTGTAAGCACTCACAATAGAAATTCTCACTGTCTGATATCAATCAGGTACAGTTGGAGCAAATCTAACTATGTAAGATGAACAAAAGATATATATTAAGATGAATATAAAAATTGACTCATTCTTATTCACATAGAGATTTAAGTTTATAGACATACATATACAATAAAAAGTAAAGGTTATATTTAAAAATTAAGTGAGATCATATAGGAGTGATGAAGAAAGAATAAAGAACTCAATTACTCAGCCAGTGATAAAAATAAAGACCTAATCTTAAGGGTTCATACAGGAAGAGAAACTAGACAATTGGAACTAATTACAAAGATTTCTATATGTGAAGATAATAATTAATATAGCAGTTATAGCAAACCTAAGTTCTTAAGAGTTTAACACAATAATGGCTAATTTCTTTTCCATATCACAGCCCAAGTAGTTGTTGGTGGGTAGACTTTCAAGTGGTGACTGAGGTGAACAGACTTTTTCTCTCTAGTGACTCTACCATTCACTAGGACCTTTTTTATATCTTCTGTTTCCACAGTCCAATGAACAATGGAGGAAATAATGTAAACAGATAATATCACTGAATATTACACAGTCCAAAGCTGAAAGTGGTATCTGTCACTCCTATTCATATTCTATCCTAAAGTCAATCGTGTGGCCCAGCATTGAATTTGCCTTTGCCACATTAATCACTAAAACATGTTTTGCATGAAAAAGTTTAATTGAAATAAAATTCAGATAAGTGTGAAAATCATAAAGAATCATATGTGTGAAATCAATGTTATAATAGGATATATTTTAATTAACCTGAATATGAAACTTCAAGGCAGACATAAAGTTTAAATGTGAGATGATGGCAAGTGCTGGAAGATCAGAAGGTAACATAAATATTGAACTTGTAAGTTGAAGATATGGTCCTGTGTTAACATTGTTAGAGTTCTGTAGTTGCCTTTACTCACTGACTTCTGAACAATAGAAAACTGACATTAAAAAATACTTTGGTTATAAGCTTATATTGATCACAATTAAATGGTAACTGAACTTAGATTTAAAACTCAAGTTTACTTTAAGCTATTTTGGAATCACAAGCTCATGAAAATCCAATAAAAAGCATAAAAAGTCTCCTTAGAAAAATGAAAATAAACATCGATTCACAGAGATCTCTCCTCAATTTCTGTTATTCCAAAGTGCACTAAATTCCTAGAATAAGAATTCCTGTTTTAGAATATGGGGAGGGGTTAAAAACTTTACTTGAAACACACTTTTATGTCAGAGTAAAATTTGTCTTATACTGGGAGAACTTGAACTTGCATCCTAGTGTTTTCAATCACAGCTTAGATTAGAGAATAACTCTTGGAACAAAACTATTATTTTGCAGAGAATATGACACAGTTGAAATTGAGGAAACAATCTGTCCTTAGTGAGCAAGCCATTTTTCAAATCAGTATTAATTCTTTGTTGATTAAAAATTTTGTGTTTAAAAATCAGTAGTTGTATTTCTCCAGATAGCTTCAGAAAATTCTACAGAGAATAATACATATCTGATAATCTTGCAGGTGAACTACCTCTTTCCTGCCAAAATCCATTTTGCTACACAGTTCTTTTGTTTATTCCCCATAAGCATCTCTTTACTCATCTTGTTAATAAGAACATATGGGTGCAGGGTAAATTAGGAATAGTATAGGAATAAGTGATGAATCCTTATGTCCTTGAACTGAATGAATGTGCCTGGTTCATTTGCAACTCAGATAGCACTCATAGAGTGATATGAGCTAAGATAGAATTTTTTAATTTCCTGTACTCAAAGATATCATAGTGAAAAAAAAATCTCCTAGGATTGATGAGGGGAAAATGATGTACCAAAAATATTTAACACTGTGTCTGGCCTATACTACATGATTAAAAAATAGATAACGTTTTCAATGTAATTAGCTATCAACAAACCACATAAGAAAAATACAGAACATTATTGTTCTAGTTAATGAATATGTAGAGTTATATTAGTTTTCTATTGTCCCTATATAAGTTACTACAATCTTGGTGGCAAAAAACAACAAATATTTATTTTATCACGATTTTGGAGACCAGAAATCTGAAATCAAAGTGTCAGCAGGGCCACATTCCATTCAGAGGCTCTAAGGAGAATCCATTCCTTGCCTCTTCCAGCTTACAGTGACTGCCAGCATTCCTTGGTTTGTGGCTCCTACACTCCAATCTCTGCCGCCATCTTCATAGCATCTTGTTCTCTATTTGTACATCAAATGACTCTCTGTTTCTCTCTTATATAAAAAAAAATCTATGATGACATTTAGCACAAAAATCCATCAAAAGATAGATAACAAACAAATCTACGAAAGGTATTTTTTTTCCAAAAAGATTCCAAGCGTTAGGACCTGATATCTTTGGAGACCAATATTTAGACTACCTCCCACAATAATACAAATAAAACAAAAATAATAAAGTGAATGCCAGAGACCAGAATCTTATCTAAGATTCTGGCTCTGCCATTTACTTTCTAGGTAAAACACAAGTAATAAAACCGGTTGACGTTTGACAAATAGTCTCTTACAGGCACTAAGCAGTGCTTTATATAGATTTTATCATTTATACTCAAAACAACTACATTAAATGGATATGGTTATTGTCATTGTACTAATGAAGATAGTGAATTGTACTGTAGTTAGACTGCCTCTCCAGCATCTAATTGCTCTAATTATTGGGTATTTGGTTCTGTCATTTGTAAACCTTGTCGTTTGCTAATGCTTGTCTAATACACTCCACAGGAGACTGTAAGATTAAATTTTAAAATATGTATGTACACTTTGTAAATTGTGACATTTTAAAATAAATGTCAATTATTCATTAGAACTTTAAAAGAATGGATTCCAATCTAATTGTCAACACAATTAGCACAAATATTTGAAGTGGGCTCTCTCTTTGTTCTATAAATAAAATTCTATCTCTGTTATCCACTCACACAAGGGAGTTTTAGTTTTAGGTCCTGAGACTTCTACTTAAGCCAAACTGTGATTACAAAAACTTAACCATTTCAGACTGGAGTCCGATTTTAAACAACAAAAGCAGTAGCAACAACAAAGTCACTGCTCAGTTCAAAAATATTTTAAAAAATGCTATCCATGCCATTTTTAGAAGACAAAATCAGTCAAAACACAATGTCTACAAAAGGCTGAATAAGGAATGAGAATGTCCTCAGTTCTGATTATAAATGCTCTTTTGTTTGGGGGCCTTTGATGCTAGATTTGGGCAGAGCTAAGTGATAGGAAGATCATTCATTAACATGAAAGGTATAGTCAAGCAGTGAGACTCTGAGAAATGGATATTGGAGATCACTTTAGCTCCAGTGTCCATTGAGGAAAGGTTTTCTCCTGTTTACTGTTCAGATTATCAAGCCTGACTTCCAATTAAGACTTGCTAATACTTAATAAATAACAACCACAGAAATAACATTTGGGCTTAACCCTAATAAATTGTACAAAGATTTCAGTGAATCATTATTTGAGAACAAACCATGAGTAAGCCACTGTTCTGGGTTATTTATACATGTTATCATATTTAACTTGAACTAATCTCTTAGCATAATATAATGGGCTCAAATACATATTTGTATTTGATGTGAGAAAGGTCTATCATTATTAGAGGGAGGCTTCTTGGAAAAAAAAAAAAACTCTCAATGATTAATCACTTGCATTCACGTGTACCAGTGCCTACCTAACAATAGCCATCTTTCCTAAGCTAGTCATGGTGGTTGCAATTCAAAACCTCTGTGGTTATTTTCTATCATTTTATTTTTTACACTAGGTTTATCATTGTTGCTTACAAGTGAGGGCAGCTCAAACTTCTGCAATTTCCTGTGGCTGTTGTAGTGCCTGGAACTTAGAAAGTTCTCCATAGGAGAGCTTATTTTGTAACACCATTTCCCAAACCTGTTCAATAATGCACAATACTTCAAGGATAAAACTCCACCTCCTTTGCTATGGATCCAGCCCAGTTTTATCTCTCTACCTCACCTCCCACTACTCCTTGCTTCCTTCACGCTAGCAACAAAAAATGTCTGTTCCCTTTTACAAATTGTGATGCATAAATTTTTGTCTGTATAAAACATAACTTTATCCTTTGGAGGACTTAGGGTAAATAACTGGTTGAGGTAGTAAAAAGAAGCAGGTCAAACTTAGTCCTTGTCATTTGTACAATGGGATTACTTGGGTCACTTTTTAGTTTTCTTTAGTACAACACGATGTGATTCAAATAAAGTTTTAGAACTGAAGTTGAAAGATTATTTGAGACTTTAGATTTTTTTCAGTGTCATCTGCTAAATGCAAGAAAATATGCTATATAGGTCACACCACTGTCCACTTTATTCCAAAGGCTAAATTACAGTGGGATCCTAGCTCTCTTTTTGCTTTGTTGGTGATTCTGGACAAATTGTGTGATTGCCGAATAAAACCACAGCCAAGTTATTAAAGATGGCTGTGTTATAAAGCCTATATGCTTCATGAAGCAAATAAAATTCAATAAAAGGATCAACTTCCATACATATGCATTTACATGTATTGCACATTTTAAGGTTATCATATTGGAAATATTTTGCCTGGCTTTTTGAATTTAAAAATATAACGAATTTTGTCTTTGTCACTAAATATTTTACCACATCATCTTAATGACTTTGTATTATTCTATAGTAATAATACATTATAATTCATGTAGTTTTCATTTGATATTTTGGTTTCTATCTTTGCACAGAAAACACTAGATTTTTTTTTCAGTGTCATCTGCTAAGTGCAGGAATAGAAAATTTGCTATATAGGTCACACCACTGTTCACTTTATTCCAAAGGCTATATTACAGTGGGATCTTAGCTCTCTTCTTGCTTTGTTGGTGATTCTGGACAAATTGTGTGGTTGCTGAATAAAATCACAGCCAAGTTATTAAAGATGGCTGTGTTATAAAGCCTATATGCTTTATGAAGCAAATAAAATTCAATAGATTTAGATCTTAAGTATAGAATGGAAAAGAATTTTGGATTTGACTGTATAACAACCAAAAAATATATAATTAAAAAATAAGTAAATTATAAAGTTTACAACATTCCAAAAATCAGCCAGAAAAGTGCTAAAAGCAAATAGAACTGTATTTGTATAATATCAATTACCAATAATATGAAGAGTCATTTAACACACATTTTGTATCTTTATGTGTTATATACTGCCTCCTTTCAATAAGATAAGCTAGAAAAAAGTTGTTGTAGAAAAAACCATAAGGAAAATAGATTACTATTCATTAAATAAAAGTGGTTTATGAAGATAAAGATCTTTATCTTTGTTGTCTTCATGTTGAGTAGGAAGAAGAGGAGGGACTGGTCTCCCTGTCTCATGGTGGCAGAGGCAAAAAAATTGTATAGATTTGTCAGTTAAAACCCATAGTGTTTGAGGATCAACTTTCATACATATACACCTATATATATTGCACATTTTAAGACTATCATATTGGAAATATTTTGCCTGGCTTTTTGAATTTAAAAATATAATAAATTTTATCTTTGTCACTAAATATTATACCACATCATCTTCATGACTTTGTATTATTCTATAGTAAGAATACATATAATTTATATAGTTTTATTTGACATTTGGGTTTCTGTCTCTGCACTAATAAAAACAGCAAAGGTAGAATCTACTACCACCATACATAAGTAAACTATCACAGAAACAAAGAACTGAATACCGCATTTTCTCACTCATAAGTGGGCCCTGACTACTAGTCACATTAACACAAGGGTGGGATCAGAAGTCACTGTGCACTGCTAGGGGAGGGAGGGAGCAGCGAGGAGTGTGGGGTGAAGTGATGACACAAATGGGATACTTTGTCCACTGCCAGAGGAGTAAGGGCCACTGAGAAGCACAGACTTTTGCCGCATGAGTAAATTCTCACTTGTACCCCACAACTCTATAATAAGTAAATATATTTTAAAAGAATCTATTGATTACTCCAAATACATGTTGATATCGTTAGAATATATTCTTAGAAATTAAGATAAATCAGGAGGTAAGCACAATTCTAACCTTTTCATGTGTGTTGCAAATGTAGTCTAATTTGTTTTTTACTAATGCAGTTTCTCATACTCTGCAACTACACTAACCCCATTCTTTTTGCTTAATTTTTATTAATTTTCTAAATGTAGAATAAGATTATGTTAAACTGAAATCATTTTATAGTTAGAAAAAGCTAAGCATGCTTCAATATGATTACTGGCAATAGGGCTACTTTTGTAAATGTCTTCCCCACTCTCCCTTTATATTTTTCTATCCTTTAGGTGTTGATTTGTAAGAATACCTTCTTTATTAAGGAAATAATTTTTCCAAGAAAATTTTTAAAATATTATTTCAAGTTTATTATTTGCCTTTTTGTTTTTGTGACTTCTTTTTTAATGTTTGCAGTTGTTGCAGTTGTTTTAATTGTAGCAAAACCGATACAATTATAAGTTTTATACTTTCTACCTTTATTCTCTGATTTAGAAAATGATTCCTACCAGACTATGTAAATCATTGCTTTCATTTTCTTTTATGACATTTTGATTTTATTTACTCTATTTAAATATGCAATCAGTTTAGAATTTTTGTGTAAGGAATTAAATAGGAGCTTATTTCTATTTTTGTTTTATCACAATTTTAATCAAATTTGCATAGATGTTTTATAATGCAATTTGACACTATTAAAAATGCATGAACTTTTAAAAAACTTTTATTATACTAATCTGTCTCACGAAATAACGCCCAAGGTAAGGAAAAGCTGTGGAGCTATACAATGACAGTTGCAAAAACTACTAGTCTCTTTTATGCCACCAACTGTGTGGGATATGGTCTCATGTAATTAGCATAAACGCTAGCATAAGAGGAGGCAATTCATATTAGACACATTGTGCAGATGTAAAAATTGAGGCTCCAGGAGTTAAGCAAATTTTATGGTAGCAATCTATAATGTTTATAATATGACTGCAACTATTAACTTCAGGTCTATTAGATAAACCGGGTAAGGTAAAAAGTAAACCAGAAATGAAAACAAAAAGAACGACAGAAAGGCAGAAGGAAGAAATAGAGAAAGGAAAGTAGAAAGAAAATAAGACAGAAAAGCAAGAGAATGTGGAAAGAGAAGGAAGCAAATACCACAGGGAAAACATACCAATTCCAGAAACTGTGCAATCTGTATAAATGCATAGGGACAATAGAAAAAAAATGATAATAATCATTTTAAAGTTTTAATATTTGAAAAAAATTATCCCTGTTACAGATTCCTGAAATGTTATTGTCTCTTTATAATAATAATTAAAAGACAGGAAAAGACCCTTCATATCTTCTTTATTCCAAGTTAGCTGACAGAGATAGTTTTTTTCCTTAATTTTTAATTCTTTCTTTGAAAAGTATTCCTTTAACCTTTCTTTGTACTTTATCCCAGCTCTGCTGTGATTCTTCCAGACAGTCTCAAGGGCAGCTGGAGCAAGAGTGATTTCTAGACAATACAATGAGCTCAATTGAGCCTGGCACATTCACTGTATTTTTTTCCTTTTCCTTAACACCTGGATGCCAATTTTGTACACACTTCCCTAATATGCTATGCATAATAGCTGGAACAGGAGAAAGAAAAAACACTGCTGCCACTTGTCTGGGTGTTCTGGCAAGGTGCAGTGGCTCATGGTCCCCTTCATCAGAAGGCATGCTGGGCTGCCACACCAGTGGGAGGCCAAGGAGGTTGGGAGGTCCAAGGCTTGCCATTGCAACTCGTAGTTTAGCTCCAAACGGAAAGATAATAATGCTTTAAGATGGAGGTGGAGGCCTATGTGTGCAACACACAATAGAGAATGAACCAATTACAGGGTGCTTCACTTCATTTTAATTGACGTAAGTAGGGTTTAAGGCCTAAATTACTTGATAATTATACTTCCATTTTTAACCTCACTAGCTCCTCTATCTAACTGCAATAAAATTCCATGCCAGTTGCATAATGACATAAATTCCATTGTGTTGTAGTTATTGATTATTTGCCAATAAAGCTCATCTCCCAGTCTTGCCTCCAGGAGCAGCTTTAAAAAATTACATATATTTAGTTCTCAGAATTTAAACCAAACTGGTATAATACATTCTCAATAAACATCTTGTAGCTACAATAATTTAAATTTAAATTCTTGGAGTGTCTTTTTGAATAAGATTGATAGAAGATTATAGACTAAATAAATCCAATAAACAGAGATATCTAAATGCAAATAATCACTGTATTTTATATTTATCTTCCCCATAAACACGAAACAGAACAAAATTGAAAATATTATATCTAATAGAGATATTTTCTCCAATTTTCTCAGGTTTTGAAGACCCTTTAGAATTACTTATTTTCTAATATTTTTTAATTTGTTAAAATAGCTTTACAATTTTAACCCCTATTCCTCACCAACAATGGTCAATTCCATAAAATAGAAATTACTTCTCAGAGGGAAAACATAATTCTGCTAGTTTTCACAACTGGATTCTTCTTTCCTGACAGGGACAAGTAAATTTTGGAATGACAAATACATAATACTTTTTTAAAAAATTTCAGTATCTCTTCTTTCTCTAAACTGTCTCTTAACATATCTACCTTAGTGGCATTAATTTTAGGAAGACCCTGTCTCATACAATATTGGGCCAAACAACCAAAGTCATATTAATTAATTAGTTTATTTATTCATTGTTCATTTTGGTGGGGGGTGACTATGAATGCTATAATCAGGTATATTTCTTTTATAATCAGGTATGATTGCCAAGTTAGAAAGCAGACAAGTATTCTGCCAAAGAAAAGCTTTCCTCATGATAGTGTTTTCTCTAAAGGCTAAATCAGTCATGAAAAGTTTAACTTAATGACTTTCTAAAATTATTAACTTATAAAACTCAATTCCAAATAGGAAAATTAAAATATAGAACTCAGTAGCTTCATGCCACAGAGTTCCCTACAAAAATATATTCAATCATCCTTCACTCAGTTCTATACTAATGTATAGAATGTATTAGTGTACTAATGTATTTGAGCACTATGTATTGAAAAATTGGAGATATAGAGATAAAAGACATTTTCTTCTCTCAAGGATTTCACAGCTTAGTAGATCACAAAACATATCACAAAGTATGGTGCCTTGACATGCTCAGTATTTTTTAGCTAAAACCAACAGGAGGATCTTAGAAACAAGGTCTCTCTTACCTTCTCCATCTTATCTGTCTCCTGACTCTATTTCTCCCATAAAGAAAGCCATAAAAGGTGGGAGTTGTTCTCTAACCTCTTTCCCCTAGAAATAAGACAGAAAATGCTCATGTGACAGGTACCAAGCCCTATGCCTGGAGGAAATTACTGTTACACCAAGAGACCTGGAAGAATCTGAGCAAACTCACCTTGCCGGGTTCCTCCTCAGTTGATTATCATTATACCTTACTCTTTTTTTCAATCATGTCTCTCCATAATTATCCTTTTTTTCATTTGACAGCATAAAAACACATAATTTTATCTAGATCTTGGGGTCTTCATTTCTGAAGGCTCTTGTGTCACATAAAACTTTGACTCATTTGTTATGCCTTTCACTTGTTAATCTGCCTTTTATTATAGAGATGTCAGATATAAACTTAGCAGTGGGTAAGGAAGAGATACTAATTTTTCTGACATACATAAGAAGGATAAACTAGGTAATGAAAGATCACATGCTGAGTGTTGTAATGCAAGTCAACAATATATTGTTGGAGGACACATCTGGAAAGTCTTCCAAGATTAATGGACAAGTGTGTTAAATCTTAAAGGGGTATAGAATTTGATTAGGCATAAATAAGGATAGAAAGTAAAAGAAGTAAAATTTTCTAAATAAATAAAATGAGCAGTACAAAAGCCTAGGAGAATGGAGTCAATGTGAGGAACATCTGGATTCTGCAATGATAGATAGGAGATGGATCAAGAAGAAGATTGTGTTAAAGCATGAACTTTAGCTTGTAGTCAAATGAGATTTACCAAAGGATTAAGTAGAATAATGACATGGCAGAATTCAATTTTTATAATTATTATAATAGATAAAGTAAGAAATAATGAGATATAATAACCACCTGGATTAAGGTAGTGAAAAGCCTTGTACTGTGCTTAGTACACAGTTGTTAAGTACACAAATGATATGTAAATGAAGAGTTGAAAGGTGAGGGTAGAGGAGGGACATATTAATAAATATATGGAAAAGAGAAATATAAAATTGATAGACCTTGAGGAATCTTTGAATATGTGCACTAATTTCCAAGTTTCTTATTTGTATGACTATGTTGATTGAGGGTCACTTTATATGATAAACTAAACTATTGGGAGTATCAGGTAATAGCAATAAATAGTTTTAATATAATGCTTGCTAAATTTAAAGTGTCTGTTGCATACAAAGGGTTAATTATATAGATCTTGAAAAGTAAGAATTGAATTCAGATTGCAAATTTGGTAGACATTTGCATTTAGGAGGCAAATATTTGAAATCCTTGGCAAGGATAGCATTGGTGAGAAGCCAATGGAAAGGACAGAATATAAAATTTTTTAAAAAGCAATGCTTAACAGGATTGAAAATGTTCACTAGAAAGAGTAACCAGAGAACTGTGAGGAAAAAAAAAAAGAGAGAAAATAGCATTGAGAAAACAAAAATAGAATCCTATATTAATGAGATTTACTAAAAATGCCATCTGCCTAATAATATTTAGTTGGGGGGTGGGAAGATGGCAGCTAAGCCAGTCGGACTATATGAGTCCTGGTGTGAGTGAGTGAGTGTATGGAAAATTTTATGTATGTGCTGGTGAGCGAATGGGCATGTGAATGGCTGACTGAGTGAGGGTGAGGGAGCTAGCAGCCAGGGCTCTCCTGGTGCAGCGGCTGGTGCCACAGCTACTGGACTTGGACCTTAGCAATTTCCAGGATGCAAAAGCCAAGTGTCATTTTCTTTTTCTTTTTATAAATCAGTATTTTTTATTATGGTTTTGTGGGGTACAGTTAAGGGATAAGGTGTACAATTACGTTTCATTCAGGCACCCTGTTGATAAGAGGTGTTTTCCCATCCCCCGACAGATATTTGCTACTGTTAATCCCATCCCCCTCTCCCCCATAGTTTCCCAGTACCGTCAGTCATTTTCTTATACTATTACATTGGATGTTCAAGGTCCATTATATGAGAAAGAACATGCGATATTCGGATCGTTGTTTCTGTGAGAGGTCACTCAGTATTATAGACTCTAGTTCCATCCAGTTTGCAGCGAAATTCATGATTTTGTTCTTTTTTATGGCTGCGTAGTATTCCATCGTGTATATGTACCACATTTTTTAATCCAGTCCTCTTTTGATGGGCAGCATGGTTTTTTCCAGGTTCTTGCTATTGTGAACAATGCTGTGATAAATATACGTGTGCAGGTATCTTTTTTATAGAGTGATTTGTGTTCTTCAGGGTATATACCCAGTAGGGGGATTGCAGGGTCATATGGAGGGTCAATTTTTAGAGCTTTTAGGAATTGCCACACTGCTTTCCACAGAGGTTGCACTAGTTTACACTCCCAGCAACAGTGTAGAAGTGTTCCCTTTTCACCACACCTCTCCAGCAGCTGTTATTTTTTGAGTTGTTGATAATTGCCACTCTGACTGGAGTTAGGTGGAATCTCAGTGTGCTTTTGATTTGCATCTCCCTGATGATTAGTGAGGTTGAGCATTTCTTCATGTGTTTGTTGGTTGCTCAAATGTCTTCTTTTGTGAAGTGTCTGTTCATATCTTTTGCCCATTTTATAATGGGGTTGTTTGTTTTCTTCTTTTCGGTACATTTCAGTTCCTTGTAGATCCAGGATGTTAAGAATTTGTCAGACCTAGAGTTGGCAAATACATTTTCCCAGTCTGTAGGCTGTCTCCCTGCTCTCTTGATGGTTTCTTTGGCTTTGCAGAAGCTTGTCAGTTTAATAAGGTCCCACTTGTCTATCTTCTCTCTTATGACCTGTGGGTTTCAGGTTTTGTACTGGAATTGGATGCCAGTTCTGATATCCATGAGGGTATTTCCTTTCTTTTCTAAGGTTCTTATGGTTTGAGGTTTTACATTTGGGTCTCTGATCCATTTGGAGTTAACCTTTGTGTATGGGGATAGATAGGGGTCCTCTTTCAATCTTCTGCATGTGGTCAGTCAGTTTTCCCGCACCATTTACTGAATAGGTTCTCCTCTTCCCATTGGTAGGTGGTGGGGGCTTTGTCGAAGATGAGTTGGTTGAGAAATTGAGGTTTTGCTTCTGGAATCTCAATTCTGTTCCATTGATCTATATGCCTGTTCCTGTACCAATACCAAGCTGTTTTGATGATTGTAGCTTTATAGTAAAGTTTGAAGTCTGGTATTATGACACCACCTGGTTTGTTTTTTTTGCTGAGGATTGTTCTGGCTATTCTTGGACGTTTGTGTTTCCATATGAAATCCTGTGTTGTTTTTTCTAGGTCTGAGAAGAATGTTGTTGGTAATTTAATGGGTATTGCATTGAATTTGTAGATTGCCTTAGGTAAGATGGACATCTTCACAATGCTGATTCTTCCGATCCATGAGTATGGGATATTTTTCCACTTGTTCATGTCGGCTTTGATTTCTTTGAGCAGTGTTTTGTAATTTTCATTGTAAAGGTCTTTCACGTCTCTGGTTAGGAAGATGCCAAGGTATTTCATTTTTTTTGTGGCTATTGTGAGTGGAACTGTGTTTTTTATTTGGGTTTCTGTTTCTTTATTATTGGTGTAGAGAAATGCGATTGTCTTTTGTACATTTATTTTGTATCCTGAGACTTTGCCAAAGGCTTTTATCAATGTAAGGAGGCCTTTGACAGATTCTCTTAGGTTTTCAAGGTACACCATCATATCATCTGCATAGAGAGATAACTTGACTTCCTCTTTTCCTATTTGAATACCTCTGATTGCCTCCTCTTCTCTGATTGCTTTAGCCAGGACTTCCAATACTATGTTGAACAGGAGGGGAGAGAGTGGGCATCCTTGTCTAGTTCCAGTTTTCAGGGGAATTGGTTCCAATTTTTGTCCTTTTAGGAGTATGCTGGCTGTGGGTTTCTCGTAGATGGCTTTTACTATTTTGAGGTATGTTCCCCGTATGCCTAGATGTTCATGGGTTTTTATCAAGAAGGGGTGCTGGATTTTATCAAAAGCTTTTTCTGCATCTAATGATATGATCATGTGGTTTTTGTTTTGACATCTGTTGATGTATTTAATTACATTTATGGTTTTACGAATGTTGAACCAGGCTTGCATGCCAGGAATGAAACCTACTTGGTCATGGTGGATGATTTTTGAGATGTATTGCTGAATCCGGTTTGCTAGGATCTTGTTGAGAATTTTAGCATCTATGTTCATCAAAGATATTGGCCTGTAGTTCTCTTTCTTTGTTGGATCTTTACCTGGCTTGGGTATCAATGTGATGTTGGCATCGTAAAATGATTTGGGGAGAGTTCCATCTTTTTCAATCGCCTAGAATACCTTCAATAGGATTGGTATCAGCTCCTCCTTGAATGTCTTGTAGAATTCTGCTGGAAAGCCATCTGGACCAGGGCTTTTTTTGTAGGAAGTTTTCTTATTATGTAGTCGATTTCCTTGATTGTTATTGGTCTATTTAGGGTCTCAATTTCTTCTTGTTCCAACCTAGGTAGGTTGTGTGATGTCAGAAAGTCCTCCATTTCCTTATGGTTTTCAAGTTTGTTTCCATACAAGTGTACGTAGTAGTCTCTAATGATCTTTTGTATTTCTTCAGGGTCAGATGTGACTTCATCTTTTGTGTTTCTCATTATGCTTATTTGGTTTTTTTCTCATTTTTTTCTTGGTCAGTCTAGCTAGGGGACCATCGATCTTGTTTATCCTTTCGAAGAACCAGCTTTTTGTTTCATTGATTTTTTGTATTATCTTTTTGTCTTCTATGTCCTGGATTTGGGCTTTTACTTTGGTGATCTGGATTCTTCTGCTGAAATTAGGGTTTTTGTGGGCTTGCTTTTCCAGCTTCTTTAGGTGGCTTGTTAGGATGTGAATTTCTGTTCC
>NW_007248323.1:342663-351319 GCF_000164805.1 Carlito syrichta
CTCACATTTAGGCTAATAATTGAAATGCAAGAGTTGATCCCTGTCATAAGGTTCTTACAGAGTTGTTCCTGTTTGTTTGTTGTCTTTCTTTGGGTTTTGGAGTTGGTTCATGTGTGTTTTTCATCTTTTGCCTGTAGTCTTGTGAAGAATGCTGTTGTTCTTTTTTCTTTTTATTCTGTGTTCAGTACTTTCTTAAATGTTTCTTTTAGTGGTGGTCTGGTGGCAGCGTAGGTTCTTAGGGATTGGATGTCTGGAAAAGATTTCAATTCTCCCTCACTAATGAAGCTTAGTTTGGCTGGGTAGGTTATTCTTGGTTGAAATTGTTTCTCTTTTAGAACTTTGAAGATAGGGCTCCAGGCTCTCCTGGCCTGAAGGGTTTCTGTGGATAAATCTGCTGCTATTCTAATTGGTTTTCCCTGGTAGGTAGTCTGGCCGTTTTCTCTTGCTGCCTTTAGGATTTTTCCTTTCCTGGCTACTTTGTTTAGGTGAATTATTATGTGTCTGGGAGTCGGTCTTCCCGTTTGTTGTCTTGCAGGGGTTCTCCGAATCTCTTGTGCTTGTATTTTTTCATGCTTAATGAGATGAAGGAAGTTTTTTTGAATGATTTCATGAAATGTTTGTTCCAGTGTGGCTTCTGTTTTCTCTTTCTGCCTCAGGAAGCCCAATTACTCTTAGGTTTGGTCTCTTGAAGTGATCATTCATCTCTTGCAGGTTTTGTTCTGTCTTTTTGAGCTTCTTTTCTATGCTTTTGACAGTTTGGGTTAGTTCTGTGTTTTGGTCTTTGAGCTCTGAGATTCTTTCTTCTGCTTGGCTGATTCTGCTTTCCATGCTTATTAGTCTGTTGTTCATTTACATCACAGTATTCTTTACTGCTGTCATTTCTGACATCAGCTCCTTCCTATTTTCTTCTTGTTTCTCCTCAGTATTTTAAATTATCTCCATTAATGTCTTGATGTCTGTGTTTGTTGCATGTAACCAGTCATTCTGGGGACTCTTCATTGTCTGTGTTCCAGAATCTGTTTTCTCAGTGTCTGATTTCCCAGGGTCTGAGTAAGACCTATATTCTTCTTATGGTTTTTCTTCATTTGTGTGGTTTTTTTTCCCCCTCCCTACTTTTTCCTTCCCTCCACATCATCGTCTTCTTTAATTCTGTTATTCAGGGGTAAAAGGATTGGTTTTACTTCTGCTTGTTCAATCTCCTATTCTTTATGTATGTCCTCTTACTTTGTTCAATTCTGAAGTTGCACTGTAGGTTGGAGGTGGTCCTTTTTGCAGTTTTGAGATGTACTTAAGGGGAGAGCTGTGATTCAAAATCTGTCTGCAGGTCCTGGTATTCACTGACAGGCATGTGGATAATGTGAAACCCATTTCCCAGTGCCCTGGAATCTGTCCGTGCAGTGGGGCTGTAGGTTTACTCCCTGAAATAAAATGTGGTTAGTAGAGGGGAGAGAATGGAGCAGATAGTGGGTTGAAGAGGGGAGTGGAGAGATAGAGGAGTAAGGGGGGAAACAAACGAGTGTGCCAACAAATAGAGAGAGAGGCCTATACTGAAACAGATAAAAACAATAGACCACAGCTACAGTTGAACCAACTCTCATACAAACAAAAATAAAACATGTAGTGATGCTAACATACCAGCTATCCAACCACCTTATTAGTGTGCTGTTCCTCTATACAAAGACATGGTTTGCAGACCGAAGAAAAGAGAAGAAAAGGAAAAGAGAAAAAAGGGAACAATACAATAGGAATAGAATTAAGTCATTAAACTAATAGAATCAATGAAGCACACTCTGAGACATTTCGTTGAAGTCCAATGTCCTTCATGTCTGATTTCTAGTTTTCTTTTCAAGCTGGTAAATTAGTTTGCAGTTAGGGTGAGTTCCCCTGATCTGCTGTGATGGACAGTTCAGATTAACCTCTGTTCAGCAGTTTGGTCTATGTCTTTATCAAGCTTGTTTCTCCCATTTCGGTGTTGTTACCTTGAATCACCAGCAGGTAGTATTGTCTCATCTGCTTGCCCCAGAGGAGGTGGGGCCGGACAGGAACAAGATGGCTGCCTGCCTCCAAGCAGGCAACAGGAGCCCCACGCTGGGCGGGCAGGACAGTCTCGGACGCAGGAGAGGTGGCAGAGATCTCAGCAGATCTTCTCTGAAGCGGTTTGTTGTGGATCTCCTCGGGCTGGGTGGTGTGATGTGCTATCCCTCCCAGAGGCCGCGGTGGCGACAGCAGCGGCAGTGGGGGGAGGGGCTGCAGCGGCAGTGGCAGTGGCGGGACTGTTTGCAATGCAGTAAAACTGTCCAGTTGTTGCAATATCCCAGCGGTGGCAATGGCCAAGCTCTGTCTGAAGAGGAGGCTGTGATGCTGGGGTCCCCAGCCCCCTGGGGCGAGAGTCAGAGACTCACTGCAGATCTCCCTTGCAGAGGGCTTCAGACACCGGGTTGCCCTGTCGCCATCTTGTCACGTCTCCGTCATTTTCTTTTTCTTACTTTTTTTTTAAATCAACAAACCCTCCCTGGGAAGAAAATACTGGGAGATACTGTCTAAGTGGGGGCTCGTGAGCAAGTGACCAGACCCCTGGTGCAACAGCTGGTGCTGCAGCTTCTCTTTTTCATCTCTGGCTCTTCCCAGGTCACAGAAGCTGAGCACCATTACTTTTTTTTTAATGGACAAAAGCTTTTCTGTGAAAAAGCTGCAGGGAGAAAACATCATCTCAGGCTCTCCCTTGCCATTGCAGCAGGAGAGACTGCCAGCTCCTGGCTTTGCCTCACCACTTCAGCACCTGGCAGGGCACTGGCAGTAGGGGCTATGGAGGGAGTCCAGAGGCAATGTCCGAAGAAATAGGACAAGAGAGGTACCCCACCATCATCTTGAAGGCACAGCAGGAAAGTGCTCTGACTTGCTCACCACAGAGCATCAGACCTAATCTCTGTAACTAGTGGATCAACAACTAAGACATTGATTGTGACCCAAAGGGAATATCCCCAAAACACAAACTTCAGAGTGACCTGACCAATGCTGAGTTCCAGGCACCCCACTCTCTACCCTGATCCGGTCATGGGACAAAAGGTGTGACCAGAAAAGGACAAGGAAGAAATCCAAAGATTTCATCAGTGAGTCCAGGGTTGCCCTAAACCCCCTCCTCCGCAGCAACCCTGTGAATATCAGACCCACACAGCAGGACCATGACTAAAAGGGACAAACCCAGGCATAGCCTGGACGTCAGTTGCAATAGGAGAACTCCATTCCAGGATAGGGCAGGCTGGGGCACACCTCTGCAACTGTATACCTGGGGAAGAGACAATCCCATACCTCCCCACTGGAGGAGATTTCCCTGACTATTTGAGAGTGGGAGGTGAGGACAGCAGCCCCACCTACCTCCACTGTCCCTACCCCTTCCCTGCTTTGGACACTGAGGAGAGAGCAAAAGAGGTGGTTCTGCAGGACAGACCTGATTAGAGGAACAATTGCAGAGCCTGCCACAAAAGGGTAGGTTTTTTTTTTAATTTTCAATTAAAAAAAAAATTTTATTTTTATGGTGTTTTTTTTTTTTTTAGTTGGAGTCTCTGTTGCCCAGACTGGAGTGCAGTGGCATGATCCCGGCCACCACAGCCTCAACCTGCTGGGTGCCAGTGATCCTTCCGCTTCAGCCTTCCAGGTAGCTGGAACTACAGGCGCGCACTTCCACACCTGGCTGATTTTTTTATTTATTGTAGACATGAGGTCTCGTCAATTTGCCCGGGTGGGTCTCAAACCCGTGGACTCAGCAATCCACTCACCTCAGCTTCCTAAAGCATGGGACTACAGGCTGAGCCACCAAGACTGACTATTATTTTTTTTAATTTTTAAAATATTTTGACTGTTTGCTAGTTCATCTATTTTTTAAATTTTTTCCTTTGTTCATGAAATGTGTATGTGAGGGTTTGGTCTGCACCCCCCAAAATATTTGTCTTTTCTTTTTCTCTTTCCTTCTTCTTTTATTTGTCATTGTCTGTTTATGTGTGTATGTGAATGAGTGTTCATCTTTCGTTTTTGTTGTTGCTGTTGGTTTGTTTTTGCTCTTTTGTTCTTCTGGATTTTTAAAATTTTCATTTCAAATAGTTTAAGGTATGTGTCAATATATGTGTGAGGGTTCAACCTAAATTCTTCCCCTCCCCCCCACTGGTCTTTCTGTTTTTCTGCTCTATTTACTTTGTGCTAGGCATGTGTGTGTATGTTAGTTTTCTTGGTTTTTTGCTGTTGTTGTTCTTCTGCTTCACTTTGCTGCTATTCCAATTTGCTTTGGGGTATGTGTATGTCTGTGTGTGTGTATGTCTTCATTTTTTTGCATTGGTTTCTGCTTTGTATCATAATATAGAGCAGTGGTAGGGAGTGGGTCTCAGGGAACACATACCACAATAAGTGAACACTCTAATTTGCAAGTAGTTTCTGAATGCTAGTGCCCCATCCCCTACTTTATTCAAATTTCAAATATTACAAGAGAAAGCAAAGCTTCCTGTCCACCATCCTATTTCAAAATAGAACAAATCCAGAGCCCAGATCAGAGAATAGAGGACTGAGCAAACATCAGAAGGGAAAACCTCTCCCACTGACACTGAATAACAGAACTAAAGAGAAAAAATAAGAGATTTGTCACAAATCAGGAAAAACCAAAGGAAGATCTCAGGCAATTTCAAGTATACCAAAGAGAAAATTCCTGAAAAATCAGACCTTGGTGCCCAAACAATAGAAGTTACCAATGACTTGCTGCAGAATACAACAGGGATTAGGGAAGGGTGGAAAGAGTGAATAAGACTCAAGAAAGACTAGATGCAACCCTGAAATAACTTTTAAAAGAGATTTTGGTAATAAAAAATTTCATCCAGGAAATAAATAACAAGATTACAAGCATGGGAAGCAGAATTAATCTAGCTGAAGAAAGAATCTCAGAACTTGAAAACCGGAACATGGAATTAAACCAATCTGTAAAAAAACATAGAAAGAAGACTCAGAAAGAAAGAACAAAGCCTAAAGATATGTGCAATTATATCAAGAGGTATATAATACCTGATTGGTATCCCAGAGGAAGAAAGGGAAATAGAGACCAACTTGGAGCAAGTATTCTAGGAGGTAATCCAAGATGACTTTCCCCTTCTCACCAGAGATATAACCAGTCAAGCACACAAGATATAGAGAAGCCCCCACAAGACATCAAATGAGAAGACCAATCCCTAGACACATACTAATTCACTTACACAAAGTAGGCACAAAAGAAAAAATCCTAAGGGCAGCAATAGAGAAAGGTCAGACTACCTACTGGGGAAAAACAATCAGAATAGCAGCAGATCTTTTGGCAGAAAAAAACTACAAGTAAGAAGGGACTGGAGCCCTATATTCAAAATTCTCAAAGATAAAAAATTTCAACCAAGAATTTTCTATCCAGCCAAGCCCAGCATCATCAGTGATGGATAATTAAAATCCTTCCTAGAAAACCAATCTCTAAGCGATTATGCAGCCTCCAGACCAGCTCTACAGGAGACACTTACAAAGATATTAAACACAGAAGAAAGGAAAAAAAAAAGAATGACCACATACACTTGCCAAGAGAACAGTAGAACACAGAATCAACAGAGAATACAGCCCAAAAAGAAACTTGAAAGCACATACGTACATCAACCCAAAGCCAAAAGAAAACAAACAGAGAATACATTTTATGAGAACCTCATGACAGCAATAAACAATCACATTTCAATAATCAGCCTGAATGTGAATGCACCACTGAAAAGACACCAAATGGCAAACTGTATAAGAAACCATGATTCAATTATTTGCTGCAGCCAGGAGACTCATCTCACTACAAGGGACACACACAGTCTCAATGTTAAAAAGGATGGAAAATGTGTTTCCAGGCAAATGAATCAAAAAAGGTAGGAGTTGCAATCTTAATATCGGACAAAACAGCCCTTAAGATATCAAAAATTTAAAAATATGCAAAAAGACACTACATAATGATAAAAAGTTTAATCCATCAACAAGAAATATCCATCTTAAACATATATGTGTCCAACACAGGCACACCAGCATTTATAAAGTAACTACTAAGAAAACTAAAAAAAGGTATTGACTCTAATGCTATTATAGCAGGGGACTTGAATACCCCACTAACAGCCCTAGATAGATCACCGAGGCAAAAAATCAACAAGGAGATCTAGAAGTAAACTTTACACTTGACTAAATGGACTTAATAAATACCTACAGATTATTCCACCCAACAACCACAGAATATACATTCTACTCAACACTACATGGAGCGTACTCCAAGATCGATCATATCCGCCATAAATCAAGCACAAACAAATTCCATAAGGTTGCTATCTTGCCATGCACATTCTCAGACCACAGAGGAAATAACAATAAATATCAGCACCAACAAAATTTCCCCAAGTCCACAAAGATATGAACACTAAACAGTATGATGCTGAACAACTACTGAGTCAACACTGAAATCAAAACAGATATTAAAAGATATTCCTAGAAACAAATGAAAATGAAGAAACATCTTAGCAAAACCTTGGGAAAGAGAAGACCACCAAAACCCCAACTTTAGCAGAAGAATCCAAATCACAAAAATAAGAGCCCAAATATGGGACCTGGAAGACAATAGTATCATAGAAAACATCAACAAAACAAAAAGCTGGTTCTTTAAAAGAATTAGTAAGATTGATGAACCCCAAGTCAGAATGACCAAGAAAAAGAGAGCAAAAGCCCAAATAAACACAATCAGAAAAACAAAATATCAAATCACAACTGATCCCAAAGAAATTCAAAAAATTATCAGAGATTACTATGTAAACCAATATGGAAACAAACTCAATAAACTAAATGAAATGGAGGACTTTGTGACATCACACAACCTCCCCAGTTTGAAACAAGAAGACACTGAGCCATTAAATAGACCAATAACAACCCAGGAAATTGACTCTGTTGTACAAAAACTACCTCCAACAAAAGCTCTGGACTGGATGGCTTTCCAGAAGAATTCTACAAAACATACAAGGAGGAGCTGATACAAATCCTATTGAAAATATTCTAGGCAATTGAGAATGACAGAATTCTCCCCAAATCATTTTACAAAACTATCACACTGATACCCAAACCAGGTAAAGGTACAACAAAAAAAGGAGAACTACAGGCCAATATCCCTTATGAATATAGTTGCAAAAATCCTCAACAAGATTCTAGCAAATTGGATCCAAAAACACATCTCAAAACTCATGCACCATGACCAAGCAGGCTTCATCCCCAGGATTCAGGGCTGGTTCAACATTCGCAAGACCATAAATGTCATTAAATACATCAACAGATATAAAAACAAGAACCACACTATTAGCTCATTAGATGCAGAAAAAGTTTTTGATAAAATCCAGCATCCCTTCTTGATAAAAACCCTCAAACACCTAGGTATAGAAGGAACATACCTCAAAATAGTAAGGGCCATCTACGATAAACCCACAGCTAGCATATTGCTAAATGAATAGAAACCAGAAATATTTCCCCTGAAAACTGGAATAAGACAAGACTGCCCATTCTCATGCCTCTTGTTAAACATTGTGTTGGAAGTCCTAGTTCTGGCCAATAGACAAGAGAAGGAAATTAGGGATATTCAAATAGGAAAAGAGGAAGTCAAGTTATTCCTCTTTGCTGATGATATGATCCTATACCTTGAAAATCCAAGATCATCTGTAAAAACCTGCTTGCACTGATAAAGGACTTTGACAAACTCTCACAGTACAAAAAATGTGCAAAAGACAGTTGCACTCCTATACACCAACAACAAGCAGACAGAGACCCAAATTAAAAGCACAATCCCATTCACAATAGCCACACACAAAGTGAATACCTCAGCATCTTCCTAACCAGAGAGGTGAAAGACATTTACAAAGAGCACTACAAAACATTGCTCAAAGAAATCCAAGAAGACACAAACAAATGGAAAAATATTCCATGCACATCGATAGGAAGAATCAACATTGCTAAAATGTTCATCCTACCAAACACAATCCACATATTCAATGCAATACCCATTAAGTTACAATCATTATTCTTCTCAGACCTGGAAATGACAATACAGAAGTTCATATGGAAACATAAATAACCATGAATAGCCAAAACAATCCTTACCAAAAGAAACAAAGCAGGAGGTATCACTCTTCCAGACTTCAAACTTTACTATAAGGCTACAGTAACCAAAACAACCTGATATCAGTACAAGAACAGGCCTATAGGCCAATGGAACAAAATAGCGATTCCAGAAGCCAAGCTTCAATTTCTCAACCAATTTATCTTTGACAAAGCCTCCAACAACAACCACTGGGGAGAGGAGAATCTATTCAGTAAATGGTGCTGGGAAAACTGACTGATCACATGCAAAAGATTGAAACAGGACCCCTACCTATCACCATACAAAAAAATTAACTCTAAATGGATCAAAGATCTAAACATAAAACCTCAAACTGTAAGAACCTTAGAAAACCCAGGAGATAGCTGGGCTCGGTGGCTCAGCCTGTAATCCCACGCCTTGGGAGGCTGAGGTGAGTGAATTGCCTGAGCCCACGGGTTCAAGACCTGCCTGGGCAACTTGGTGAGACCTCATCTCTATAATAAATCAAAAACTTAGCTG
>NW_007248323.1:351492-355049 GCF_000164805.1 Carlito syrichta
TGGAGTGCAGTGGCCGATTCCGGCCACCGCAACCTCGACCTGCTGGGCTCCGGCGATCCTTCCGCCTCAGCCTTCCGAGTAGCCGGAATTACAGGCATGCGCTACCACGCCCGGCTGATTTTTTGATTTGTTGTAGACATGAGGTCTCGCTGCCCAGGCGGGTCTCGAACCCGCGGGCTCAGGCCATCCACTCACCTCAGCCTCCCAAAGGCGCGGGATTACAGGCTGAGCCACCGAGCCCAGCTCCTATTCAGAATCTTAAATGCCCATGCCTTCAAAAATAAGATAGACAAGTGGTACCTCATCAAACTAATGAGCTTTTCCAAAGCAAAAGACACCATTAAGAGAGCAGGGAGACAGCCCACAGAATGGGAAAAAATATTTGCTAATTGTATATCTGACAAAGGCCTAACATCTAAGATCCACAAGTAACTCAAACGCACTGAAAGGAAAAAAAGCAAATAGCCCCAGTAAAAAGTGGACAAAAGACATAAATAGACACTTTTTAAAAGAAGATATATGGGCAGCCAACAGACACATGAAAAAGTGTTCAGCCTTACTCATCATCAGAGAAAATGGAAATCAAAACCACATTGAGATACCACCTAACCCTAGTAAGAATAGCCATCATTAATAAAACAAACAACAACAGATGCTGATGAGGAGGCAGAGAAAAAGGAACACTTCTTCACTGCTGGTTGGAATGCAAACTAGTGCAACCTCTTTGGAAGACAGTTTTGGTAGTTTCTGAAAGATCTAAACAATTGACCTTCCATAAGACCCAGGAATTCCCCTATTGGGAAAATACCCAAAAAACCTCAAATCATTTTACAAAAAAGATACCTGCACATGTTGCAGCTCTATTCACAACAGCAAAAACATGAAACCAACCATTGAAGCTGGACTGGATAAAAGAAATGTGGCACATATACACAATGGAATATTGTGCAACCATAAAGAAGGACAAACATATGGACTTTGCAGCAACTTGGATGGATTTAGAGTCAATCACACCCAGTGATCTATCACAGAAACAAAGAACAGAGTATCATATGCTCTCACTCATAAGCGGACCTTGAACAATTACAATACTATAAGAAAGCAATTGGCAGTAGTGTGAATCTGTCAGTGGAGGGGGGTGGAATTGGCAGTTGAGGTAAACTGCTAGGGGAGGGAGGGTCATATCTCATCAACAAGGGTACCTGCACAATCAACATTTGCATACGTAACCCTGAATTTTACTTCACATCTTTATAATTAAAAAAAGAATATTTATTTGATACTAATTCAACAAATCCCTATCACAAGGTCTTTAAAAAAGTAGAGATCCTTCACTGATATGATAACACAAAAGAAAACAAGAATGAGCTTGTACACAGAGAAGCTTGGATGTGAGAGTGTGAATAAAGGGCAGAAAATGTAGTTTCTCCATTTTCTATTTAATATGAGAGATAACATTACATGTTGAGATGAAGAGAAACAGAAGTTAAGTAGAAGCATTTGGCAGAGTTGAGAATTGTAGAGTAATATGACTGGGACTGGGACATATAACAGCAGCTCTGGTTAGTTCTGAAGCACCAGATCTGATGGGAGACAAAGTAGAGTGATATAAAAGTGCCTCAAAAGGTTCAAAAAGGATTATGCTACTTGAATGAGACGTGGCTTTTTTCTGTAAGTACTGATTTTTTTTAATGACTTGTAAATATTCTGATCTATCCAGAATCATGCTATAGAATTGATTTCTGGGATAAAACCCACTAATTCAAAAGAGATAAGAATCTTTCCCAAATACAGGCAGATGTTGTTTTATTAGGCTTTTCTTTATTACATTTTGTAGATAGCATGTTTTTTCACAAATTGAAAGTTTGTGGCTGCCCTGCATTAAGTCAATCAGTACCATTTTTCAATAGCGTGTGCTCACTCCATGTCTCTGTGTCACATTTTGATAACTGTTTTAAGATTTTCATTATTATTATAACTATTATTATAATTGGTAGTCTTGGATGTTACTGTTATATTTGTTTGTGGGCACCATAATGGCACCCATATAAACTGATGAACGTAATCAATAAACATTTTGTGTGCTCTGACTACTCCACCAAACAGTGTTCCCATCTTTCTTCTTTTCCTTGACTCTATTTCCTGAGACACTAGAATATAAAATTAGACCCATTAATCCCACAATGGTCTCTAAGTATTCAAGAGAGAGGAAATGTTGCAAATCTCTCACTTTTATTATTATTATTATTATTATTATTATTGTTTAAAAATGGCATTTATTTAAAAATCAATTAGAATAAGAAAGAGAAGGGAAGGAGAAGATTCACCTCCCCATGATGAGGGAGGGGACCAAAGGCAGGAAGCATGGCGACACCAGAATCTAGCAAGGCATTGGCCCCAAATCTTTCACTTTAAATCAAAAGCTAGAAATGATTAAGCTTAGTGAGAAAGACATATCACAAAATGAAATAGGTCAAAATCTAGGACTCTTATAACCAACAACTAGCAAAATTGTGAATGCAAAAAAAAAAAAAAAAGTTTTGAAGAAAATTAAAAATGTTGCTCCAGTGGATATACAAATGCTAAAAAACAAAAACAGCCTTGTTGCAGATATGGAAACATTTTACTGGTCTGGATAGAAGATCAACCCAGTCATACATTTCCTTAAGTAAAATCTTCACCCAGAGTAAGGTCCTAAATATTCCAAATTATATGAAGACTGAGAGAGGTAAGGAAGTTACAGAAGAAAAATCTGCACCTAGCAGAGGTTCATGAGGTTTAAGGAAGGACATTGTCTCCATAACATAGAAGTGCAAGGTGCTGATGTGGAAGCTGCAAGAAGTTATCCAGAAGATCTAGCTAAGATAATTGATGAAGGAGGCTAGACTAGGCAACAGATTTTCAGTGTGGAAGAAATAGTCTTATTGTGGAAGAAGATGTCCTTAGGAACGTTCATATCTATAGAGACGTCAATGGCTGATTTCAAAACTTGAAATGACAGGCTGCCTCTCCTGTTAAAGGCTAAAGCAGCTGACGACTTTAAGGTAAAGTCAAGGCTCATTTGTCACTTCGTACATCTTAATGTCTTAAGAATTATGCTAGCCGGGCTTGGTGGCTTAGCCTGTAATCCCGCGCCTTTGGGAGGCTGAGGTGAATGGATTGCCTGAGCCCACGGGTTCGAGACCCGCCTGGACAACTTGGCGAGACCTCATCTCTACAATAAATCAAAAATTAGCGGGGCGTGGTAGCACGCGCCTGTAATTCCAGCTACTTGAAAGGCTAAGGTGGAAGGGTCGCAGGAGCCCAGCAGGTCGAGGTTGCGGTGGCCGGGAGTGGCCACTGCACCCCAGTCTGGGCGACAGAGTGAGACTCCAACTCAAAAAAAAAAAAAAATTAAAAAAAAAAAAAGAATTATGCTAAAATGACTCCACCAGTGTTCTCTCAGTGGAACAACAAAGTTTGTATTAAAGCACATCTGAGCCGGGCTCGGTAGCTCAGCCTGTAATCCCGCGCCTTTGGGAGGCTGAGGTGAGTGGATTGCCTGAGCCCGTGGGTTC
>NW_007248323.1:355275-377505 GCF_000164805.1 Carlito syrichta
CGGAGCCCAGCAGGTCGAGGCTGCGGTGGCCAGAAGCGACACTGCACTCCAGTCTGGGCTACAGAGTGAGACTCCAACTCAAAAAATAAAAATAAAAATAAAAAAATAAAGCACATCTGTTTACAGCATCGATTACTGAATATTTTAAGCTCGCTGTTGAGATCTGCTGCTCATTAAAAAAAATTTAAAATATCACTGCTTATTGACAATGAATCTGGTCACCCAAGAACTCTGATGGAGATGTGCAAGATTAATGTCACTTTTATGCCTGCTAACACAACATTCATGCTGCAGCCCACAGATCAAAAAATAAATTTCAATTTATATCGTAAACTTTAAGAAATATATTTTAAAAGGTTTTACTGTAATAGACAGCAATTCCTCTGATGGATCTGGGCAAAGGAAATTGAAAACCTTGTGTAAAGGATTTGCCCTTCTAGATGTCATTAAGAACATTTGTGCTTCACGGGAGGAGTTCATAATGTCAACATTAATAAGAATTTAGAAGAAATTGATCTCAACACTCAAGATGACTTCTAGAAGTTGAATACATTCGTGGAGAAAGTAACTGCAGATGTGGTAGAAATAGCAAGAAAACTAAAATTAGATGTGAAGCCTGAAGAAGTAACTGAATTGCTTCAATTTCATGATAAAACTTCAATAAATGAGGAGTCACATCTTATTTATTAAGCAAAGTGACTTCTTAAGATAAAAAATTCTACTAGAAACATGCTATGAACATTGTTGAAATGACAACAAAGCTTTACGATATTGCATAAACCTAGTTGATATAATAGCAGAGTTTGAGAGGATTTAAAGTTTTACTGTGGGTAAAATGCTATCAGGCAGCATCACATGCTACAGAGAAAACTTTTATTGTTGCTGTTATATTTTAATAAATTGCTACAGCCATCCCGGCCTTCAGCAACCACTGCAGTCAGCAGCCATCAACATCGAGGCAAAACTCTTTACCAGTAAAACAAATGCCTCACTGAAAGTTCAGATGATTGTTAGCAGTTTTTTAGCAGTGAAGTATTTTTTAATTAAAGTATATACATTGTTTTTCAGATATAATGATATTGTGCACTAATATACTATAACGTAGTGTAAACATAACTTTTATATGTACCTGGAAAACAATAAATTATGTAATTTTACTTATTGTGACACTGTAAAGCAGTGGTTTAGAAGCAAATCCACAGTGTCTCCAAGGTACACTTATATACCGACAAATTATTTCATGCACTTATTTAAAAAGCAATATTCCATGGATCATTGAGATGACACCATGTGAAGCCATTTGACTATTTCTTGATTATATAAAAAATCATAGTGTAATTCTTTTCATACTTCTTACTTTATCTACCACATTGACTTGCAATTCAATATTTGTGAAATGATTGACCAGTTACAAGAATCAACCTGCTGTAAAGTAAAATAATCAACATTATTTGGAACCAATAAAATAAAAACTTGGTTAACCAAAAATTAATTCATATTTCCTTAGCTTCTCCCATAAATTGACTCTGCCCATTAAGGACTGAGAGTAAATGAAAATTTAAAGACTAAAGAATGCAAGCATGTGTGAAAATAGTCAATAATTATGCACATAAGTCTCTAAAATTTGGTAAAATCCTATGAAAATCAAGTTTAATACTTATTCACTACTATCCTCCAATTCCAGAAACTGAAAAGATCAAATTTTGAGACAGCCAAATTCAAAAAGTTTTATGATGTATTCTAACTAGCACCTTATGTGCTCTGATGACATGACTAAGAATGGTATTGGGTAAAATTAGAAAAAAATTTAGAACTTTTACTGTAAGTGGGTCAGGATAAATATGTCTTTTCATTTGCATTGTAAAATAGGTGGAAAAATCCAAATCATGGATAAACAAAATCTGTGGATCTCAATAATGGAATGAAGTTTGTAGACATTAAATGTCTTTGTTTCAAATAGCATATATGGTCTCCATACCTTTCCTTACTGCTTAAACAACTAGAACTCTCATAAGCTTAAGAAGGCTGAAGATTTGTGATATGTAAGTGTTATGAAACAATTAGCTTTAGTTATATTAAATATTGGTTATATTAATCAATTTTAGTTATAATTACTTATATTTAGTTTAATTGTTATATTAATTAGCTTCAGTTATAAATTATTATCTCAAATTTAGGAATAATGTATGTAATAAAGAGATGCTTAAAATCTATAGCTAAAATTGTAAGCTGTTTGATACTTCATGAGCACTTTTGTTAGAGATATTTTCATGCAATCTTTTATTACATACCAGAAATAAAAATGTTTGTAGAAAGCAATGAATGTTGGAAAACTTACTTTTACTTTTTATTTCTTCTAATTTTGTATTTTTGCATGTATACTGTAGAATTATATGGGAAATTAAAATGCAAAGGAAATTCAGGATTCTTGTACAGTTTCTTACAGTGATTCTTGTTATATAAAATGAAATCTAAATATGCCTGTGTTTTGCATATTTATTATCTCTCTATGTATATACACACATTCATACACGCAAGGCCCATATATGTCTCCATTTAAAATATTTAATTTTAAACAATCTGTAGTGCATCTTACCCACAAGAGGGTGAGACTAAAGCTCCATATTTTTCTATATAAAATATAAAGTATCCACAGAGGTAAGTATATATAGTTTAGTTTGTTAAGACCAACGTTGTCTTTGTTAAACTTAAAAAGATAACATCCTATTGATTGAAGTTTAAGGAAAGAATTGAGGCCATGTGAGAAGTAATAAACATTAGACAACTAGTTGAAATTTTTATTTATTTATCACAAATATGCACACAATCACATTTCATCTTATGCAAGGGGAAGTCTATGGAATGCAATAGGATCCCAGTCCAACACAAGGCAGACTCAAAGAGAAGTGCATATGGTTTGAGTAGTGTGATTGTTTGAATGTTCCCTCCAAAACTCATGCTGAAATTTAATTGTAATTGTGACATTATTAAGAGCTGAGACTTTTAAAAGGTGATTAGGTTAGATCGTAAGGGTTCTGTCCTCATGAATGGATTATTGTAGTTGTCATGAAAGTGGGTTAGTTCTTGTGTGGAGTGGGTTCCTGGTAAAAGGTTGGCATTTGACCCCCATGCTTCCTCTTTGTCCTACTTGTTCTCTTCTCATTTCACTTTCTGCCATTAAATAACTTAGCACAAAGGTTCTGACCAGATGCCAGTGCCATGCTTTTGGGACTTTCAAGATTTTTGAATTGTGAACCAAATAAACTTCTATTGTTTACAAATTATTCAGTCTGTATTCTGTTAGAGCAATACAAAATGAACTTGGACAGAAAATTTAGTATCAGAAGTGGAAACTTGCTATAACTAAAATACCTGAAAATATGGAAGTGACTTTGGAACTGGGAAATGGATAAAGGTTGGAGGAATTTGTAATGGCATGTTGGAACAGGTTTTTGTTGGCCATCCATGGGACAAGAACTGTAAGGAAAGTTTACAACTTCTTGAGTATTACTTAAGTGGTCATAATCAGAACATAGAAGTATGGATGGAAAAGGCTACTATTAGGAGATCTCAGATGAAAAGAAGGTAGTGGAAACTGGGGTAAAGGCCATTTTTTATATAGTTGCAAAAACTTGGCAAAATTATATCTATATTCTAGGACTTTATGGAATATATAATTTAAGAACAATAAACTAGAAGCCACAAGAGCAGAGCCACCAAGACTCCAGAACTGTTCAGCTACCAGCATTCAGTGTCAACCTGGATGATCTTCAGGCAAAATACTTCTTAAACATGTAAGAATAAATACACAAGTTTTAATAAATAAATTCATATTTTTGAAATTTTATAAATAAATTCCTCATAGTCTCAGGAAATTATACTTAATAAAAATTTCAGATAATATTTTTATGCTTAACTTTCTGAACTCTGGAATTCATTTTATTCTCTGAATCAAAGTGAAGATTTGCCAAATCATATAGAATATTATAACAATGGAATGTTTCTGTTCTACAAGATGTGTTGCTCTTATCCTGAGGTTTGTGGATCCCTAGAGGTCTCTACATGAGTTTCAATGGGTTCTAAATTATTGAAATTCTATCAGTTTTCAGAAAATATATATATACATATATCCATAAAAGTGTCCAAATTTCTGTCAAGGTTAAGTATTTCTTTCAAAGCCATCTTAGAAAGAAAATCTAGTCCAAACTGAGTATTTCACATATGAGGAAATTGAAGTTCTATACTGGCAAAATTGCATATCCAACATCGGGCACAAACATGACAAGAAACAGATTGTTCAGTTTTCAGTCTGAGTCCTCTTTATTAACTTTGTAGTTCTGTTCTAGGTTCATTTAAAGAACACATATGAATAAAATAAAACAGCACGATTAAATTATCACACATACCCTAAACCTGTGTATATCTATTATGCACCAAGACAAAATAAATCAAATTAAAAGAGCAAGACAAAAAAAAACAAAAAACAAACAGTATGGTCATCCACTCAATTCATTCCTTCACTCATTTAGTTTTTAAAAGTTTTGAGTGTTTATTATATATAAACGTCTGTATTAAATAAGAATGTTCTCCGATCAATAAAAAATACATAGTCAATGATCTCAGAGTACAATCCTATAAGGCAGTAAATAATAAACAAGTAAACAAATGTGCATGAATAATTAAAGAGTTTTGATACTCATACACTCAAAAAATTCACAAGTGCTAACATTCAAGAAAACTAAAGAAGAATATTATGAAAAAATGCTCAGGAAGGGCCTTCTGAAAAAGAAATCTGTATGTTCAAACTAAAGGATGAGAAGATTTAAAAGTTGAAAGTGAGAGTTTTCTAGCCATGATGAAAAATGTAAGAAGAACCTGTAAGAAAAAAGAGGTCAGTGTATTTTTGAGGAACTAAATTGAAGTTTGTCTTGCTCTAGTACAACGAGCTTGGTAGGAAACAGGAAAGTGAACAACTCAAGGATGGAGACAGAGAGAGTGGAGTTATCTGGGCTCCTTTACAGGGCATTTGCCAAGCATTTCATATCTGCTGAAAAGCTACACATTCTTTACAAACACAACTCATGCATTTCTCATACCAAAATTTTTGTAGTAACCGTTATTATTCTAATTTTAGAGTTGAAGTTTGTCCAAAGTCAGATATTTAGTAAATGGTAGAGATAGAATGCAAATCAAGTCTTTTTAATCAGATGATGTCTCTGTTCCTGCACCCTACACTGGGCTAAAGCACTGTGACTTTATCTCATTTTTGCCTAATAAGTCTATCTTATTTGATACAAGAGAAGCATTATTTGATACAAGAGAAACCACTTAATTAACAATTCGATTCATGAATACCCTATGTCCAACATGGCCAAGAAGTTGGTTTCTAAAATATATGTCATAGAATTATACATGTGTTAAAGAAAATTGTATAATGATGTAATTGGAAACCAATCAAAATTAAGAATTTTTTTCCATATTTTACTTTTTCATTTTCTTTATCTTTTCCTGACTATATAAATGCACTGGCCTTTTGAATACTCATTAATAAATTCCTCTTGGGTGAAACTTGACATATTCTAGTGACTTTAAAAAGCTCAATTTCTCCCCCTTAGAATATGAATTTTTAATCAGCAATTAACTTCCTGGATAGAGTTAGTAAAATATGTATTAAAATTATATTAAAATACTACAAAGTCATGATAAGAACATAAATTCATTTTGCAGTGTATTTTAAAGACAGAAAATTCTTTTTTAGATGTATTTTTTGCCCTCATAGGTAAAATGAGGTAGAAATAAAATGGAAGACAAAAATTATTAGAAAATGTTAGCATCTGGATCATAACCAAACCAAGGACCATACCTTATAGTTGAGAAAGTTAGCTATGTATGTTTAATGTTTAATGGAACTTTTAATTTAGTGGAAAAGATCAATGGGTAAAGTATAAGTTACATCAACTATTTGACTGTTGTTTCCTATGCAATATAAAGCAATAATCTGAAAGAGAGCTGTGCTTATGTCGTGAAGCTTTCTTTCTAGATGATCTATGAAACTTGAAATCACAAGGAATAATATGACATCTGACAGAAAAGCCTAAATTAGGCAGCTTGATAGATAAATGAGCACATAGGACTTTCAGGGAAAATACTTCATTTCAGGTCCAGCCCATGCTTACAAGTTTCTGTGTGATCTTGGGCAAATCTTACTGTCTGTAGGCCATAATCTGCTGTCTGTAAAATAAGTGTGTTGGTCTAGGTCGATGAAGTTTATCAGTCATGTTTCCATCAGACAGACAGAACCAGTAAGATAAACACACTGGTAAACACACACACACACACACACACACACACACACACACACACACACACACAAACATACAAAGAGATATATTGTAAAAAGTTAATTTATGTTATTTTGGAGGCTGATTAAGTGGCTCTGAAATCTGTAGGGCAATCGAGCAGACTGGAATTCTCTGGGATGAGTGAAAGTTTCAGTTTACAGACAGGATTTTTTCTTCTTCAGGGTGACTTCAGCTCATCTCTTAAAACCTTTCAATTGATTGATTAGGACTAACCTAAATTATCTAGGAAAGTCTCCTTTACTTAAAAACCAACTGATTGCAGATGTTAATCACATCTACAAAATATCTTAAAGTAACACCTTGATTGGTGTGTGACTGAGTAACTAGAGAGTATAACCTAACCAAGTTAGTACATAAAATGCACCATCACAATGATATCAAAATTTTTGAATTTCATTACTTAGTAAAACATAAAAAAAGAGGGAGACTGACACTGGCAGTTTGTTTTTTTTTACTTCTGCAATATAAGTCTACCTTATTTGATAAAATATTTGCTATAATTTACACATTTATTTAATATATGTGTTGAAATTATTAATAACAAATATTTTTTAAAATAAAACATATTTAGGTTTTTTGAAGAAAAGAACCTTTAAATTTTTCTCATTTTATTCCCACTGTCATGGAACACCTTTGTTTCTGGAGTTTGGAAACCTCTGAATAATATCAGCTCTACTGTTCATTCCAACTCTAATATTCTCTGAATCTGTGGAAGAAAATGACAAATGCTTGCTGTAGATGAGGTTCTAATTGTTAATGAAGACAAGTTAAATATAAAAGTACTATCTTGATAACAGTGTCACAATGTGCATATTAGCAGGTGTTACAGAGTCAATAGCTAGAGTGATCTTGGGCAGTTAATCTCATCTCTTTCTGCCTCAGATTTCTATTACAAAGGGAAAATAATAGTGCTTACTTCTTAAGATTGTTCTGAGGTTGAAAATTAAAGTATTTAGCACATATAGTGCATCGGAGGCATTCAATAAACACTGACTATTTTTGCTACTCCTATTGTTATGCCTCTCAATTAGTTTTAGACAATCATGTTCTCTTTGACGTAACAAGTACAGCTACTCCTACCAAATGAAAACACAATCAAAATAGGTTCTACCTAAAGACTTTGAGCTTCTACTACATTGCAAATACCAAGTTAACCCTCTTCACAACTCTTTCAGAAACCATAATTAACTATACTTCATAAATGAAGACACTGAAAGGCAAACATTTAAAATAATGTATCCGTGCTTGCTTCGGCAGCACATATACTAAAATTGGAACGATACAGAAAAGATTAGCATGGCCCCTGCACAAGGATGACATGCAAATTCATGAAGTGTTCCAAATTTTTGTAATACTATAAGAAGAGGATTGGCAGTAGCAGGAAACTGTGGGGTGTGGGGGGTGGGGGATGCGAAGGTGGGATTGGCGATAGTGGGACTGCCTGGGGAGGGGGGCACACCTCATCAACAAGGGTACCTGCACAATGAATATTTGTATACCTAACCCTGAATTGTACCCCACAAATTTAAAATAAAAAATTTGAAGGTGAAATAATAATAATGATGTATTCAATATTGTGAAGGTAAATATGTAAGAGAACTCATCATTTCAACCCAGTTCTTCTCATTCCAAATACTTTTATTTTCCTATAAATTGCTGACTCTTAACCAATTTGTCTAATTCAGCTATAATGACTGTTTGACAACTCCTCATTGATCCTTGTTCTATCTTTTTCCCTCAATTTTAATATGATAAAAGATTTCACTAAGGCTGCAGATTTTACAGGGTAAATGCAGCTGAGAAGGACCACTAATAAAAAAGAAAGGAAGGCATTCCCAACATCTAATCAAAACCAGAGTTCAACTACTCTTCAGTCTGTCTTGCATATCTCCCCCACCTCCCCCTCTCTCCCTCTCTCTCTCCCCCCCTCTCCCTCTCTCTATCCTTTGCTCACTATTTTTTGTTTGGTTTTTCTCATGGCCTTCTCACCTCTTTGGTTATCATTACTTGGTAGCACATAGAAGTATGCCAGACATGAGAGATATTATATGTTCTAAAACTGAAAGTTCAAAGAATTAGAAAACAAATAGCTTTTATTTAATAGTTCTTCTTTAAAACACACACACACACACACACACACACACACACACACACACACACACTAAAATGTAATAGACCAGCTATTCAGTGTTACTTCAAAAACCATACAACTATGTAGTACTATAAATTCTTAATAATGCTTTTAATAAACTCTTAATAAACTCTTAATTCCTCAGCAGCTTAGAAGTACAAGTACATTCTTTAAGAATTTTGCAGGGTATTTTGGATTGGACTCAATGTATACGATGGCATTTTGATATTTGTGACATATTGACCAGATCTCTGTGAAACATTCATCCAATACAATATTTGCTCAGCAACACGGGTGAGTTAATTTTCAAAAAATTAACTGAGTACTTTGAACTTGGACGTCTGAGTCATGTATTTGCATTTTCAAGTTGATAAATCAACTCAAGTCATTGATCTTGACAGATCACAGTCAAAACTTTGTTTGAAAATTATCAGATGACAAGATATTTCTCTTAATTTGAAAATGTTTCTAAAAATACAAAGGTATTTAAAACCACTTACCTGCAGAGACAATCTTATACTATTTATCTAATTTGTAAGTCATGCACTGTTTCATCTAAGATTTTTCTATTTTAATAAACATTACTTTCAAAAGTGGCACAAGTTTTTAAAATGCTACCTTTAGTGCAGAAGAATGAATGAGACCTTGAGGATTCGTCTGGCCCAAGTGTTCCACACAACAGTTTGCAGATTGGTCACATCAGGCTGGCTGCATCAGAATTACCTAACTGAGCTTGATGAAAATCGATTCCAGGGACTTATCCCTGTTCTACTGAGACAGACTTTCCCAGAGCAGTGCCAAGGATTCCTGTTTTAAATAAATCCCGAGGGCAATTCTTATGCCCAATCAGGTTCAATAACCATATATTAAGTTTATTTCCTGCCTAAATGGAGAATATATTATCTCACGAAGAGGAGACATAATTGTTTTTAGTTTTTATTTTATTATTTTTACTCTAAAGATGTTGAGTACAATTCAGGATTAGGTGGATAAGTGGTCATTATACAGGTAAAGTTTGGGCCTTCATTTGGTCCCCACTTCACCTGGTATGAGATTAGGTACCCTTATTGCTATTATGTGGCCCCTCTGTTTTTATTTTTTAACTATAATTAAATTTATATTGCTAGTGCTTATATAACAATTATAGGTCCAGCATTTACCTTTACTAACTCATTTAATCCCCACTCTAATCTTAAAAAATAGATACTATTACTATTCCTATTCTTACAAATGAGGGACCAAAGAACAGAGAGTTTAAGTAATTGCTAAGGTCACACAGCTAGTAAGTAATAGAACTAGGTTTTGAATTCAAATAATCTGACTCCAAATTAACTAGTATAGCACACTGCAAATAGTAATAATCAGGAAAAAATAATAATGCCACGATCATAACTCAATAACCCTTCTCATAAGGGTTATTTTTATTTTTATTAAAATTTTCTTAAATTTTTAAAATTAACATTGGGTCATAAGCATTTTTTTTCTCCATGTTGCTACATAGTCTTCACAACTACAAAATTTTGTTCCCATGAAACATTTCCATCATTATGAAGTATCATTACTAATTAACTATTTGTCTATCATAAAATATTCTATTGCTTCCAGATTTTTTTGTTTTATTAAAAATAAAGCTATGAATAATAGCTTAATGCATGAGGTTGTTTTCTTCTTTGCGGATTATTCCACGAATAAATGAGACTGGTTTGTCAAAAGATGCAAATGTAGCCTTAGGACATACATTGGTTGATGTAAATCCATGTAATACAAACCAGTAGAGAAAGAAATATTTTCTAATAACAAATTCTTTTTTTTTTTTTTTTTTTTGAGTTGGAGTCTCACTCTGTCACCCAGACTGGAGTGCAGTGGCCACTGCCAACCACTGCAGCCTTGACCTGCTGGGCTCCGGCGATCCTTCCGCCTCAGCCTTCCAAGTAGCGGGAACTACAGGCGCGCGCTACCACGCCCGGCTAATTTTTTGATTTTATTGTAGAGATGAGGTCTCGGCTGCCCAGGCGAGTCTCAAACCCGCAGGCTCAGGCAATTCACTCACCTCAGCCTCCCAAAGCGCGGGATTACAGGCTGAGTCACTGAGCCCGGCTATAACGAATTCTTAATGTAGGCTTAGTCTAAATTTATCACTTCTATAATTCTATATAGATAAAATCTAACATGTTTTTGTGACTCTAGTTTTATTTATTTTTTATATTAATCTATATTGTTTGTGTCTCAGAAATTCATTTATTTTCTTGCTGAATGGGTCTATACATTTGACACACGGTGTTTATTAATTCATTTTTGACAAATTTTTTAGTTGTGTTTAGTTTCTACTTATAAAAAAAACACAATGGTCATTTGAATACATGTGATTGTGAAGATATATGTTTTTATTTACATAAATTTCTAATTCATGGGGTAAGTACATGTTTATCTTTAAAGAACTTGCAGAACAGTTTTCCAAAGCAGTTGTATCAGTTTATATTCCAAAATATATGTATGATCATTTTAACTGCTCCACATTCTTGAAAATATTGCAATTGCTTTTTTTTCTGCCTTTCTCCTGGTAACGTAGTCATATCTAAAGATTACTTAAAATTATGTATTTAACTGAAGACTAATGACAATGAACATCATTTCCAGTGCTTATTAGTCATTTCTAAATATTCTTTAGTGCGTGTCTCTTTGAATATTTTATTATGAATTTGTAGTTCTCTACAATCTGTGGCTTGTTTTTCTATACTCTTTCAATCTATAGTTTGTTTTTCTTTACTCTTAAGCTGACTTCTGAAATGCAGAATATTTTAACCTTGATGCATTCTAATTAATAATTACTTTTCTTTAACAGATAGTACTTTTTATGACCCAACTAAAAAACAAAAACAAAAAAACCCTTATCTTTTCCAGGAATGGGCTTTTATTACAAATTCAATATCCTTAGTGAATAGCTATTTAAATTTTTAATTTTTTCTTGTCTTACATTTGGAAGTTGTATTTTAAGACATTTTTCTAATTTGTCAAAGTATTGACATAAAACTTTTCATAATATTTTCTGATTATCTTTTGATGTCTTTAGAATCCACAGTGATATCTCTATGACTATCATTGATATCAGTAATGTATTTCTTTTTCCTTGCTCATTCTCCCTCACTCATTCTTCATTAGATGTGTTAATAGTTTCTCATTTGTATTACTCTTTGTAGAGAAAGCTGTTGACCTTACTGATTTATTCTATGACTTGTCTTATAGCCCATTAATTTTCACACTTATGCTTATTATTTCCTTTCTTCTACTTGTTTTCCATTTTATTGCTAGTCTTTTTTAATTTTTTAACCTAATATGGAAGTGTACATAATTAAAGTTTCTTTTCTATCATAAGCATATCATCTGATACATTTTCCTCTAAACAAAGTTTATTTGCACTCTAGAAATGTTATCCTTTCATTATTAACATTTAGGCCAAATTAGCTTTCCATTTCCCTTGTGATTTATTCTTTAACCCATAGATTATTTACAACTGCATGGTTTCCAAATGTTTTGACATTGTCTAGATATAGTTTTGTTACTTAGTTCTAATTTATATTTAATATGACTATAGAAGATACTTTGTATGAATTCAAGCCTTAAATATTAATTAAGCCTTCTTTTGTAGAAAAATCCATGTTCTATCTATCATATTCCGTGGTCACTTGAAAAATATACTGGAGTTGTCATAGTGGTAATGTTTAAATATCAGTTAAGTCAAATTACTTGAAGGTTGCCCAAATTCTCTTTTTTATTATTGATATTCTGTCTAAGTCCACTGTTTCTATCAGTCAATGAAATAGAATTAAAATCTGCAGTTAGGACTTCGAGTTTCTCTTTCTCCAACTGAACTCATCATTCTCTGTTTCATGTATTTTGAAGCTCTATTATTAATTGCATATGCATTTAGAAGTATCATGTTTCTTGATGAATTAACTCTTGTATTAGTATACTATCAATTTTTTAATCTCTGATAATACTGTTTTTGGATTTACTTTGTCTTATATAAGTATAGTCAATTCAGCTATCCTGTGATGATTTTTTGCATAATACATTGGATTGATGCATAAGTTTGTAGCATTTTTCGCTTGCCCATGGAATGCAAATATCGCTCAATGATTGGTCACAGTTCATCACATTTGCCAATTCTCGAGTTGACTGATGTGGATCATCGTGGATTAAAGCTTTTAAACAGTCTTTAGTAAAGTCTGATGTTCTTCCTGAAAGTGGAGAATAACTCAGGTCAAAGTAGCCCTCTTTGGAACAACAAAAACATTTTCTTGGTATGTTTTCCCCAGTGTCATTCTCCCTATATGTTGCACAAATGTACCCAGCAGCCTCTGCTGCCTTTATTCCTGTTAAACTCAGACAGAAGAATATGTTGAAAGTGTTTGTTTTTTCCTACTTGACAATCCATATTCTTTAGGCCACAAATGGCACTAATTTGCTTCAAATTTGCAAAATGCAAAGGTGTATTCACAAGCACAACATTGTCACTCCAAATGATAAACAATAAACTCCGAATACCACAGTGTTGCCATGCCAAAAACAAATGCTACAAACTTATTCATCAACCTAATAGTTTTGATCCTTTTATTATCAAGATGTTTGTGTCTTTAGATTTTACTTGCATTTTTTATAGACGACATCTGGTCATATCTTCCCATTTTATCCAGTATGACAAGTTCTGACTTTTAATCAAGTTATTTGATTCATTTATATATGATTTAATTATCAACATGGTTGGGTCTAATTCGGTCTAATTCCACCATTCTATTGTTTCTTATTTGTTCCTATTGTCTTTGTTTCTTTTTTCTTTTCTTCTCCTTTATTTTTCTGGGTCAAGCAAATAAATTTTACTATTTTATTCTAACTCATATTTTGACTTCTTATTTCTATATCTTTATATTTTAAATAGTTCTAGAGTTTGCAAGATAAATTCTTAACTTATTATGAATTTGATTTCATAGTATTATTTCATGTATAATATACCAAACTGATAATATGTAATTACATATGTAGCTTCACCCATACTATGCCAAAAATGAAGGTCTTTATTTTCTTAAGCTATCTTTGGAAGAAACTTCAGATCTTGAGAACTGAATTACTGCATTCTTTTGGGGCACATATTTCCTTTGGTTATAAACTTTCGTTGCTTATTGGTTTCAAGTCAGTAGGGAAATCTGGACTTTTATATCTAAAAGTATCTTTTTACCTTCTCAGTTCATTGGTTATGTAATTAAAAGGACAGAGACCAAAATGGAGTTTCTTTGGTCTCCTCGAGCTCATACAGGACAATAATCCTTTCCCAGATTCCTGGGCAAGTCACAGGACATTGAAATTAATATCTCCTAGCACATCCTAGAATTATTTGTCTTTCACCTACCCACCCTGCCCTTCTCATCTATATGACTGATCCACCCATCTGCCTGCCATCTGTCACCATGATGTCAGTTACTGTGAATACCTGCCCTACCAACCCCCAAAAGAAGTTTCAAAAGGCCCCTAGTCTCAAGCTCTGACAGCCATGTTTTCTTTAAGCTCTGGCCCCCCTCTCCATCTTGGAGAGGTAGATTCACCTACTCTCTCAAATCTACTTTCTAAATAAACTATTTTTTCCTACTCTAATTTCTGTGCAATTCTTTGCATCTTACCCAAAGCACCAGCCTAATAACCACAGTTTTTGAAATGTTGACCTCCAGGAAATTAGTTAAACAGCATTTTAGCTGAGATCCAGTTTGAAATAGAGTTAAAGTCATTTGAACCCACCATAAAATTCCTTTCCTCAGTGAATATCTTCAGCTCAGGAGAAAAACATGTATAAGAATTATCTGTTGTAAATAAACAAAGTATACTTTTGACTTAAATTTATATTTAGAGAAATTTAGAGTGTAATATATAGGAACTTCTATTTGTTTGTTTAGCCTTCTTTCCTAAGCTAAATATAACTATACACTCAGAAAAAAGAAAACAATTTATTTTAAAAATAAACAACAGTTGTCCTTAAATAGTTACACTGTAGACCTCTAATAAACAAAAATGTTCCATCTCTAAGTCTCCTTCTTGATGTACATCTTCAGGAAAAAAAGCCAAGAAACATGAATGTTTGCTATTTGCCCAGCTAAAACCTGATAAAAAAGATTTTAAGAGCTGTATAGTCAAGGGTTGACTTAATTAAAAGTTGACACTTAGGATAAGGACTGTTAGGTCAAGAAAAAGAGCAGATAGGAAAAGAGAGATGGGAGACAGGTGACTCAGCAGCAACATAAGTTTACTCGTAGGAGGAAACCTGTGGAGGGGACTCCAGATGAGACTGAAATCCACCACCACTCTCAGGCTAAGACAGATATAGGGCTTGAGAGGGAAATTTTTGTGGTTGGCATTCCTAGGGGGTAATTAAGGTTTGTGGTTAAGTTGGGAGGAAGACTTGTGGTTAGGCTAGGTGTTACCTATGACAGGATGTTTTGTAACTTTGGCCTAGTTGATAATTTTCCATCTTGGGGATCTAGCAAAATGGCAGAGATCATGTAAGATGGTGTCTCTAAGGCTAACAAGAACTTTGTTGTGTCTGTATAAAAAGCTTCTCAGTTGACTGAATTCCTATCTTAACTCCTGCTAACTACGTGTATTCCCCCTATCTGTTTCTCCATCTACTGTTGTCTGATCCTCCTTCCTCTCGCCATCATCTTACTACCTGAGTGAACCTAAAAAAAGATTTATAAAAGTCCTGGGATACCTTGAGAGAAACAGATAAGCTGTCATTGACTTCTCTTTTGGGGAGGGATCTGTTTTTCCTCATGGAACCTCAAGTATTGTAGGAGGACAAGTTCCTCTCAGATCTAAAGCTTTACTCTCTTTTACATTAAACTCCTTGATCTCTTTGGTTTTTAGATACACACATATACCTATATATGTGTATGTTATATGTTGTGTCTACATGTATGTTTATATGTCTTTCAATATGTTTGTTTATTGTCTGAATAGTATTAAACTAACTTAAAGATAAATGAATGCTCATAAAATAAATAAATAAGATTAAGTATCTTTACAAGTTTACATGACATATAAATATATTAGTAAAAAAGACGATTTCAATATTGTTGGTTAAATAAAAATAACTATCTTCTGAGTTACCAATAAATTATATATATATTTAGCTTTAAGTTTTCTTCTTTTATCACACTTGCCTAACATAATATAAAAATGGTCAACAGATAAAACTTAAGATGATGGCTAGATTTTTCTAATGTCTCCTAAATTTTTCAAGCCCAATTATTCAAATTAACTAAATAAATAGATGTAAATGAGGTAAAAGTTTATAAATAAGTAAAATTAAATCTATTTGGTAACTATGTTTTTGGAATTTTGCTAAGGCAATTAAATGATGGACATTCATTAGATAATTTCCAAATAAAAATAAAATTCTAAGGCATTAATTGCTAAATATGAGGGGGGTTTTTTGGTTTTTTTTTTTTTTGGTTTTTTTGGGTTTTTTTAAGTTGGAGTCTCACTCTGTTGCCCATACTGGGGTGCAGTGGCCGCTCCCGGCCACTGCAGCCTCAACTTGCTGGGCTCCGGCGATCCTTCCACCTCAGCCTTCCAAGTAGCTGGAACTACAGGCACGCACTACCACACCTGGCTAATTTTTTGATTTACTGTAGAGATGAGGTCTCGCCAAGTTGCCCAGGCAGGTCTCAATCCCGCAATCTCAGGCAATCCACTCACCTCAACCTCCCAAGGCACGGGATTACAGGCTGAGCCACTGAGCCCGGCTTAAATATGAGTTTAAGCATATATTTTTTACTTCTTATTTCAGAGAAATAAACATGTTCTGTTCCTCACTGAAAAAAAATTGTTTTATTAGAAAGCCTGTGCTTATCTAAATTATAAATATATTTTCATAAATTGTTAGTACATGGCTGAAAGTTAAAATTATTTACATCTTAAGTTTTTACTACAAATAAGAATATTAAAAATTAATATTCAGACTGAAATGTCTGTAAAACCTATAATAATCTGTAAAAGCTTACTTGACATAAGTAACTCCATTTTGTTAAAATCTTCCATTTCAGTTGCCTGCCTATTCAGATGTAACCCCCGCCCACCCCGCATGTGACCGCGACTGTCCTTAGTCCCTGAGCTATACTTTCTGACCCTTCTTGGAAACCCTCTACACCACATCCTCCTTTGCACAAACACCCTGCACCTGGTCAACTGCCAAACTAAATAAACATGTAACCACCAAATGTTCCTTCCCTGCTCCTAATTCCTCCTAACATGTAACCCATAGTTAGGAAAGTTATGGTTTTTGCCTTTATAAACTCCTTACTTGCTCTATTCAGAGTTGAGAGTTTTTCTGGTGTTAGCCAACTCTAAGCTGCCGGCTATTAAAGAACTCAAAATCCAACCCACTGCATGTTGGTGACTACTTTCTCCCACTTTGGCTATAACAAGACCAATACATGGCAACTAAGTCTATAGGTAAAAGGAGAAATAATTATGTATATGGAGTGTGCAAAGAAAGTAGGATATGTATCTTCAAAGATGCTATAAAGATAATAATGATTTTGTTTACACATTATTTGAAGGTAGTTTCAAAATAATTTTAAAAGGGAAAAATGATATAGATACAAGACATAGATACAAAAATTTAGAGAAAGAAGGAGAATGAAAACTTTTATGAGATCATAAAAGATTTATAAAAATCTTATTTTCTATGGTCAAGGCTAATTAATAATGGATATATTGGTTTATATACTTTTATTAAAATTAGGTTTAGAATTAACAATACAATAATGCAAAGGTACATTGAATTTTCTCTTCTGAACACATATTTATATAATATTATTGAAATAATAAAATACTTCAGTTCACCACTTGAGTAAACTGCAAAAAAAGGAAAAGAAGAAAGTTTGCCTCATGCTGTCTTTACTGTGTCTTTTTTTTTAGAAAACAGAGTATTCTCTCTATCAAAGACTGAACATTTTTGCTTTGTAAAGTTTCTAAATTATTACTTTGGTTAAATGAATGACTATTATTTCACAGAGACCTAAGATTCTAGATCGAATGTATAAAACCTTTCACACATTTTATAGGCGTCCCAAAGTCAAAGTTAAAATTCTAAGTCTTTTTGATCTCAAACTAACTTTTGGACACTAAAGGAAAGGGTCTTTGGAAGTACAAGACAGATATATCAGACTTATTTGGTATAAATTATATAAGAGACATTGTCAAATAAGAAATAATATTTAACCTTCTTTGAGTTATATTTGTATAAATATGCTATTAATGTGCTCCAAAATTATATAAAATTTCAAAAAAGCTGATATAACTTGGTATATGTTACCAGTTATAATTCTAATTATTATGTCTAATTGTTATATGATGTAAATAACTTAATTTTGGTGTCTTTAACCATGGCTATTTTAAGTCATTTGTTATGTACAGGCAATTATTGTTTTCATTTTATTCTTCTCAAAAAACAGAAGAATAAAATGGAAAAACAGTCTGATATTTACTTCTCCAAGAAAATTTACGAAAAAAGACCATGACAAGTACTCTTAAATATAGGTTTTGATAACTTTAAAAATCATACTTTGAGATAAGCTATGAACTTTCAGAATTCTAATGAATAAATTGATGGGTTCACAAAATATGCTACATGGGACTGAACTGATAATGGCAAGTAATTTTTTATGACTTCTTATTGCTTAAATCTTTGCTGAACTTTTTATATTTTGCTTTACAGAGTTAAGAACTTTTTTTTCTTCTCTTAAGCTATTTGCATCTTGCATCAATTGGGTAAAGTATACTTTTATTTTAAAAATTTAAGAAAAATTACTTTTCTCTGTACTTGGTCCCTCCAAAATTGGCATCCTAGAGATGCAAGAATGTTTCAACATATGCAAACTAGTAAGTGCAATACATCAAATTAACAGAACTAATAACAAAAAATTTGATTATTTTAATAGATGTCAAAAACCAGTTAATAAAATTTAGCATCTCTTTATAATAAAAACCCTCATGAAACTGGGCATAGAAGAAAAATATTTCAAAATAATAAAGTCCATATATGATAAACCCAGAGTTAACATTGTACTGAATAGGGAACAGTTGATTTTTTTTTTTTTTCTAAGATCTGGAACAAGATTTTCACCATTTTTATTCAATCTGTTACTGAATTTCCTGACCAGAACAATTTGGCAAGAGCAAAAAAAAAAAAAAAAAAAAACTGAAAGGCATTCAAATTGAAAAGGAAGAAGTCAAATTAAGCTTGCTTGCAGATGACATGCTCTTATACTCAGAAAAACCTAGACTCCACCAAAACACTATTAGAACTGATAAACAAATTCAGAAGAGTTGTAGAATCCAGAATTAATATACAATAATCCTAGAATTGATATACACCAACAGCAAGCAATCTGAAAAATAAATCAAGAAAGCAAGATTGTTTACAATAGCTACAAGTAATATAAAATACCTATAAATTTATTTATTCAAAGAAGTGAAAGACCTATAAAAGAAAAAAAACCTATAAGACACTGAAGAAATAAATTAAAGGAAAGACAAAAAATGGGAAGATATTCCATGCTTATGGCTTAGAATAATTAATATTATTAAAATAACAATACTGCCCAAAGTACAGAATCAATGCAATCCCCATCAAAATACCAATGACATTCTTCACAGAGTGAAATATTAATATTTGTATGGAATTGCATAAGACCCTGAATAGCCAAAGTAATCATGAACACAAAGAAAAAAGCTGAAGGCATCATACTACCTGACTTCAGAATTTATTACAAAGCTGTAGTAATCAAAACAGCATGGTAATGACATAAAAATAGATACATAGACCAATGGAACAGAATAAATTCCCCGGATATAAATTAATTCATTTACAGCCAACTCATTTTATACAAAGGTGCCAAGAACATTTTATATAAAGGTGCCAAGAAAATGCAATAGGGACAAGACAGCTTCTTCAATAAACAGTGCTGGGAAAGCTAGATAACTATATGCAGACAAATAAAACCCTTATCTCTTGCTATACACAAAAATGATATCATTTGGATTAAAGATTTAAACCTAAGACCTGAAACCATAAAACTTCTAGAAGACAATATTTGGGAAATACTTCTGGACATTAACCTGAGCAAAGAATTTTTGTGTAAGACCTCAAATGCACAGGCAATTAAGCAAAAATATAGACAGATGAGATTACATGAAGCTATGAAGCTTTTTCATAGTAAAAGAAATAATTCATAGAGAGAAGAGATCAGTCACAGAATGGCTGAAAAAATTGCAAACTAACCATCTAAGAAGGGATTAAGAACTAGAATATACAAGGGACTCAAACAACTCAACAGAAAGTAATAATAATAATCCCATTAAAATGGGCAAATGATCTAGGTAGACATTTTTCATAAGAAGATAGACAAATGGCCAACAGGTGCATGAAAAAGTGCTCAAAATCAAATGCTCACACCTGCATGCAACAGCACCTCCTGTAGAGAAATACAACTGTTCACCGAAGACAGTAAAATACAGAACAATATACTCAAATTTGTTAATTCTTCTGATTTCATGTTTTCTTCCCCTTTGCCAATCTCTTATTTGATACTTCTAACTCAAATTTCTACAAATTTACCAACATAGCTATGAATATGCAAAACACTCTGAAAGTTTCAAAGGAGACCTGCAGAAACCAAAAATATTTCTCTCTAAAATACTGGAGATTGTTGGCCTAACTAAATAAATAGGTAAAAATGCAGGGGTATACTCTGCCCTTCCTCTCTGTCTTTCCCACCTAAAGTTAGTTGCTTTAAAACACTTGATTATCAGATCAAAAACAGGGCTCAAAGACAGTGGTACCAGAGGATCCAAGAACAGATTGTGCTCTTTACATAAATATGCCTTCCCAAACTTTCCTATATTTTAATGGTCTAAAGATAACTCTCTCTCTCTGTCTTGTCATTGTATAAGGTTTATGACTCTTTGTTAAAATACTATTTAAACAAGGCTACTAATCTACTTATGACTCAGAAAGAAATCCTTCTAAACTAAAATCTCTTCTGTGTGATGGGTTCAACACTATTAATAAACATCTGTTTGTTTTTTCTTATTTATCTGTCTTTTGTTTTTAGGAGAATATCGTCACTAAAATACTAAAAAAAAAAAGAAGCTATGCTTTATCTTCTGCAACATTTAAGGTGAATATCTTCACTAGAATTTCACTGTTTTACAAATAATCTTTACTCTGAAGGTGGCAGCTATTTCTTTCCCTGAACTCGTTCTGCCAAAATTGACATCATCTTCCAGAACTAAGAGAAAGAGGTGTTGTTTGAATTATTGCTGGCTAACGAACTTCAAGAGACAGCCTGGTGGTGGGTAAGGGAATATCAGATAAATTATGATAGGGGTCTCAAAAAATGAGTGGAGGAATTCATGTCAGAAAATAATAGGTGCTCTGGAGAAATAATTAAATAAGAACTTTTCCTTAACAGCAGTTAATCAAGTATTAGCCATACTCCTGGACTTTTGCTTATTTCCTGCAGAAGTATCACAGTGCTATTAATGCCCTTTGTGAGATACAATTATAAAGATGTACACATATAGGGTTACAAAGATAAATATATGCTGGTCGGGCTCGGTGGCTCAGCCTGTGAGCTCACGTTGGGAGGCCGAGGTGAGAGGATTACCTGAGCCCACAGGTTTGAGCCCAGTCTGGGCAACTTGACAAAACCTCATCTCTACAATAAATTAAAAATTAGCTGGGCGTGGTAGCACACTACTTGGAAAACTGAGGTGGAAAGATCGCTGGAGCCCAGCAGGTCAATGTGTCAATGTTGGGGTAGCCATGAGCCACTGCACTCCAGTCTGGACGATGCAGTGAGGCTCCAACTAAAAAATACACACACACACACACAAACACACACACACGCACACACACACACAAATATATATAATATATATATATTTATACACACACACATTTATATATAGGCTATTAAATATTTTTTTATATAGCCTAAAACTCTCAAATATTGCTTTGTCAAGATATGTTGATTTGCTTGATCTTAAGAAACAGCAATGTGGAAATATTTGAGTTTACTGTAACCTAGTAGGTCTCAGTTATGTTCTTGATCATGAAGGCTTCAAGTTCTAGACTGAGCATTTCAAGTTTCTTTCTTCAAAGACTTTAAATATTCTGAGATACTCCTTTGTACTGTTTCAGTGATGATGTGTTCCTTCCTATAATACATTATATTTTAAAATCTTAGTGTTACTATAATTTAATGAGAGTGTGGTATTCATATTTACATAATAAACTAAAACAAAAATCTGAACAGTGACTTGTATGATTTCTCATGATAAAACAATAAATTTTCACTAACAAGAAATAAGTTCTGTTTCTTAAAAGGAACTCAAAAGTAAGGGCTGCCTGTTTATATTCCTTAGAACAAGTTTTCATTTAAAAAATCAAAAAGGACCAGGCTCGGTGGCTCAGCCTGTAATTCCGTGCTTTGGGAGGCTGAGGTGAGTGGATTGCCTGAGTTCGTGGGTTCGAGACCTGCCTGGGCAACTTGGCGAGACCTCATCTCTACAATAAATCAAAAAATCAGCCAGGTGTGGTAGTGCATACCTGTAATTCCGGCTACTCGGAAGGCTGAGGCAGAAGGATCGCCGGAGCCCAGCAGGTCGAGGCTGCGGTGGCTG
>NW_007248323.1:377525-402892 GCF_000164805.1 Carlito syrichta
GGAGCGGCCACTGCACTCCGGTCTGGGCAACAGAGTGAGACTCCAACTCAAAAAAAAAAATGTATTTGGGAGGTGTACCCTCCTATTACCAATACAAGAAAATTGCACTTATCACCAGAGACTGAGAATTGGAGACTGCAATGAATCTCAATAAATATGCTTAACAAAGAAACTCTTACCCTCCACACGTTTTCTACTCCACTCTTCATATGTTGCCTAGTAACTCCTCTTGAAATTTGCTGCCCCTAACCAGATTTTCTTTTTCTTGTCATTTCTTTTCAAATTTATTGTCTAAAAAGTATAAAATCATCTTGCTTTGGCCACTTTGGACCACACTTTCTAGTGAAAATCCCCATGTATATGCAAAACATAAAATTTGTATATTTTTCTCTTATCTGCCTGGAGTAAATTTGGTTTCTAGATCCAGCCAAAGAGCCCAGATAAACACTAATGGGGAGAGGGTTGGAGGTATACTGTTATCTCTGCTCATATAATTGGTTACATTTTAAATAGATATTTACTTCTGCATTTACTAGTTTACTCTGACTCCTCTGTCAGCCAGATGACTCTGTTATAATAAGACATATGTATGTTTACCTATGCATAAATAGGCTACTAGTGTAGAAATCCTTCATCACATATCTTTAAAGAGATAAATGAATAAAATTATAATTAGATAGAGATGAGATATAGAAAAAAGGGAAAATGGAACATAGACCTATATGTAAATCCTTAAACTTATAAGAACCTTAGAAAATGCAGGAGACACACTTATAGAAATTGGAACCGGCAACCAATTCCTGATCAAAACCCCAAGTGTACATGCCATTGTGGAAGAGGGCTTTTAAAAAAAAAATCTACAATGTCAAAAATTAGGCTAAACATGTACTCAGCCTTTGCACAGTTAAACATGTACTCAGTCTTTGCACAGTTAAAAGGTTCGCTTCCTGGAAACTGGAAACAGCACTTGCTGGCTAGGTTAAACTGTCTAACAGCTTTTTTTTCGCTTCTGTGAACCATGCTTGCATTGCTTGAAAGGTACCTAGGCCTCCAGGATGTTGCGGTTTAGCCCACTTGAAAAGTCCCAATGTGGTTTAGCCTTTCTTAAGCAAGTCCCTCCAGCTAATCAGGGCCTCTTGCTGTGGGACTGTTATGTACAGCAGGCAAGTGACCGCCGGCCCGGCTGTTGGCTAATAAAAATCTCTCCTTTTCATAACTCAAACTTCTGGTGTTGAGGTCTGTAAATTAAGCACTCGAACCATATTTCATTTGGGGGCTCATCCGGGAGATCCTAGAGCTTAATCCCCAGCCCCAATCACCAGCTGACCTTGTGGGTCTGCATACCCGTGAACCTCAGTGTTCATCGGGCCTGGTGAGTCTGTGGACTTGCAAATGGCTGATTGTCTTCTCTGGCAGACTCACAACGTTCCCAGAGCCCTCTGAGAGGTGAGTCAAGTTCCTGTTTTGTTTGTGCACACATCTGGTTGAACCCACAGGAAAGCTGGACACAGCACTAATTCCTGGGTCTGAGGTCCCAGTGAGATGTCACTGGGCCCTCTGGTATTGCCCTCAGGCAGTTAGGTCTGTCTGTTCAGTTTGTGTTATTGTCTTTATTTGTTCAGTGTTAGTCACTGTTGTGTCTGTCATTGCTATCAACATTATAGGGCAGCAGTGCTCTAAGCCTGACACCCCTCTGCAACTGGTTTTGTGCCACTTCAAGGATTTCTAAGGAACAACACAGCAGTCAGGTTATCAGGTAAACCAAGGAAACCCAACCTCCTTTTGTTCCCTCGAATGGCCCATATTTCCTAATTGCAGCTGGTCGCCGGAGGGGACATTCAACCCTGCTATAGTGGGGAAGGTCCGACAGTTTGTCTATTGATGCCACCTGGACCAAATCCCATATATCACTACCTGGTACTTCCTGATAATGCAGCAACCACCATGGATGAAGAAAGCTGAAAAGAGAGCTAATTCTTCTCATGTCTTAGCCCTACAGGAAACTACAAAAGCCAAACCTCCAGTCCTCCAGAGCCCACCTGAGGACGAGGAAATTCCCCCGCCCTACTCTACATCTGAGCAGGAGCAGAGGGCCCCCAAGGTTCTCAGCCCATCAATCACCAGGAATGGGTCCTCATATCAGCCCCTTATTCCCCTCTTCCCCATGTGTCTTCCGAGGGCCCAACCCCCCTGACAAACCTACTAGCCCTGACTCATTTTTGGGGAACTCAGAATCACAAACTTCCACAGTCCTTCCCCTGAGATAGGCCCCGGGACTAGACACGGGAGGTTCAGGAGGCCATCCCTTTATAGTTTATGTCCCTTTCTCTACTAGTGATCTTTACAATTGGAAACAAAACAATCCGGTGTTCTCTGAAACACCTCAGAGCCTCATAGGCCTTTTAGAAACTATTTGCTTCACCCACCAGCCCACTTGGCATGATGGCCAACAGCTCCTCCAAGCCCTTTTTACTGCAGAGAAAAGAGAACGAACCCATCAGGAGGCAAGGAAATTAGTCCTGGGACCAAATGGCAGACCAGCAGAGCAGGACCATGTGGACCGTGTCTTCCCCACTGAGAGGCCTAATTGGAACCTGAACACCGATCATAGTAGGGAGTGTCTCACCACCTATTGCCGGACTCTAATGGGGAGGTCTCCGGGTCACCACCAGATGGCCCACAAATTTGTCTAAGGTAAGTGAGGTAACTCAGGGCCCACAGGACTCTCCCATGGCTTTTCTGGAATGCCTTAGGGAGGCCTATAGGACGTATACTCCCATAGACCCAGAGGCTCCAGAAAATCGAGGGATAGCCTTTGTCTCCCAGTCAGCCCCTGATATAAGAAAGAAATTGCAGAAAATTGAAGGATTTAAAGGAAAAAGTTTATCAGAATTAACTGAGGTAGCCCAGAAGGTCTATAATAGCAGGGACTCACTTGAAAACCAACAAACCAAAAAGATGGCCAAAGTAGTAGCAGCAGCCTTACAGGAAGTTAAACCCAAGCAGCCAACAGGAAAAAGAGAAACCGGCACTGGGCGAAAAACTCCACTAGAAAAAAAATCAATGTACCTACTGTAAAATTTTGGACACTGGGTAAAAGACTGCCCAGACAGGCTATCCCGACCACAAGAGTGCTCTCTGGGGGGGAGCCCACCGAAATCTACTCCTGTGCTTCAATTACAAACTGACTGATGGAGCCAGGGGCTCTGTCAATTCCCCCCCTGGAGCCCAGGGTGAAATTTACAGTGGGGGGAAGCCCTGTCCACTTCTTAATGGACACAGAGGCTGAGTATTCGGTTCTCCAAAACTACAATGGCCTGCTCCAGAATAAACATTCCTTGGTCCAGGGGGCAACTGGGACACAATTATGCTCCTGGACCACTGAAAAAACAATAAATTTGGGAAAAGGGGAAGTAACTCATTCATTCCTAGTAATGCCAGACTGCCCATACCTGCTCCTGGCATGTGACCTCTTACACAAGCTTAAGGCCAACATAGGGTTTGAGAAAACCACAGCAGCAGTAAGCCTAAACCCACCTGGGGCATCAAAAGTTCTTGTTACTGTTCCCCTAAGTGAAGAATACTGTTAACAGAAGGTGGGGTCCCTCTTGACTCTTCAAATGTCATAATGTTGGCCCAGCTGCAGAATGATTTTCCCCAAGTCTGGGCCGAATTGAACTTCCCTGGGCTGGCATCTCATCAACCACCAGTCATCATACATCTCAAAAGTCAGGCAATGCCCATTAGGGTAAAACAGTACCCTATATCCCCAGAGACCCGGAAAGGCATAGCAATCCACATCCAGGGTCTCCGGGAAGCTAAAATCCTAGTGCCATACCACTCATCCTGGAACACCCCACTTCTTCCTGTCAAAAAGGCGGGCGCAGGAGACTACCACCCTGTCCAGGACCTCAATAGGTGAGTGGAGGATATCCATCACACAGTCCCCAACCTGTACACCCTCCTCAGCAGGTTAACTACAGAGAGGCAGGTATACACTGTCCTGGACCTTAAGGATGCCTTCTTCAGCATCCCATGGACTAAGCAGAGCCAACCCTTATTTGCCTTTGAATGGACAGATCCTGAAAAAGGGGAAAATGGCCAGTTAACCTGGACATGACTCCCACAGGGATTTAAAAATTCTCCCACGCTGTTCGATGAAGCTCTCTGCCGAGACCTCTGAGCTTTCCGGCAACAGCACCTGACGTGACTCTGCTACAGTATGTAGATGATCTGTTAATCGCAGCCACATCAGAAGGTGAGTGCCTGCATGCCAGGCACCTGCTTAGAGAACTTCAGACTCTGGGGTATAGGGTGTCAGCAAAAAAGGCTCAGCTTTGTGTGACTGTAGCCACATATCTTGGGTATAACCTCAAGGGAGATAAAAGATCCCTGACTGCCCAGCGCATTTGTGCTATAGCAGGTATCCCAGCCCCAGGAAGCAAAAGGCAGATCTGGGAATTCTTGGGAGCTGTAAAATACTGCTGACTATGGATCCCTAAGTTTGCTGAACTCACAAAACCTCTTTATGAAATAACCAAGGGACCAGAGGCTAATTTTAAATAGACACCTCAGGAGGACAAAACTTTCCAAGCCCTTAAAACCACCCTGGTCTCAGCTCCGGCCCTGGCCTTGCCGGATATTGAAAAACCTTTCCACCTATATGTAAATGAAAGATGAGGCATCACCCAGGGGGTCCTAACACAAAAACTTGACCCATGGAACAGGCCGGTCACCTACCGATCAAAAAAATTGGACCTGGTAGCCTCGGGCTGGCTGCCCGGCCTGCGGGTTATAGCAGCCATTGCCATGTTAGTAAAGGACTCAGACAAACTAACATTGGGGCAGAATCTGACTGTCACGGCCACACATGCAGTAGAGTCTTTACTCCGAGGGACCCCTGACAAATAAATGTCAAATGCCCAAATAACTCATTATCAAGTGCTGCTTTTAGATCAACCCTGCATCAAGTTCCAGCATACCCCCAGCTTAAACCCAGCAACTTTACTACTGAAAGAAAGTCCCACGGTGCCGCCACATTGTTGTTATAAAACAACTAAGTTCCAGAAGCTGTGCTGGGACCTAACCGATGTCCCGAGAACAAACCCTGACCTCATGCTTTTCTCAGATGGCAGCAGTTTCATCCAGAATGGAGTAAGATATTCAGGGCTGAAGGGGTCCAGCCCCTTGCAAGGGTCATGAGATTTCCTGAAGGAGAGATGGATAGGCAAAAGACAAAAATTTTATACCCGGACACCTGCTTCCTGAACAGATGACAATTTAATGTTAGTTAACACAGAGCTTTTATACCATTCATAAAGGGGCAAGACAAAGAAAATTCCTTCACGCACATACCCTCTACAAGTTACCACCATCTAGTGGTCTTAGCAACAAACAAGCCAAGAACCCTATAGACATTCAGACAATGAGTCTTATTCATAAGGCCAAAGATGATAGTTTTAGTCCAAAGTCCTGAGTTACAGTCCTTGAACTGTCTCCAGAAAGTTTCCAAGTGTAAAGTTCTTCATGTAGCAGTAATTTCCCTTCTGGGGCTTTATGGCCTTCAGAGTTCTATAATCGCCTTTCTTGTCCAGGTGTCTTCATTACTTTTTTCTTATCCTGCGGTGCTTGTTTCTAAATAAAACTTAAAAGAAGCTTTTAGTAATGCTTCCCAGGCCCCCAAGGTTGCTTTCTGTCTTTAGCTAAGTTATCATAAAAGTGTCTGATTAGTATATTATGAGTTCAGTGAAAACCCACTATATAAACGTTAACTTAGAGTTTTAACTATTGAATTAAGTAAAAACCTTAACAATTAATCTTTATCCTAAGTCAGTGAAAACAGTGTTATAAATCACCTACATAACTCCTAGATAAGTGTTAGAACTTATAATGAATTCATAATGAACTTACTATAAACTTGTGCTTCTAAAAAACCTTATGTTTAAACACTAAACTACATAATCCTAAATCAAATGAGTGAATATACTTATATCATTTTTTACTCAAGCAATATCTAGTAACTTATAACCAAGAGAAAGAAAGCATTCTCGATGTGCTTAGAGTTTAACCCTTGCATATGTTAGAAAAGGCCAAACGGCATAGTGGGAAATGGAAAAATGAACCATGACATTTCCAGGTTAGCTGTGATTCTTCGCATAAACATGCCATTTTCTTCTTCCACGACTTCACAGAATTCTTCAGCAGTACCAAACAGCAAAGATGGAAGACAGAAGGGCCTCAGCTGCCTGAATTCGCTTTGTGGCCGGGGGTCCTCAGTGCACCTGGACTTTATCAATCAGGCAGGCCTCCAAGGCTGGCTCCCAACACAGGGCCAGCGGTGGTCACTCTACAGGGAACTAGTTGGGCTGAGCCTCTTCTGCAGGGAACATCGACCCAAAATCAGAACTGATTGCTCTAACTGAGGCCCTGAAAGCAGGTTAAAAAAAAAAGTTGTCAACATCTACACTAACAGCAGATACGCGTTTGCAACTGCACACATTCATGGGACAATTTACAGAGAACGGGGATTGCTCACAGCAGAGGGAAGAACTATAAAAAATAAAGCGGAGGTCTTAGACCTCCTGGCAACAATATGGGCCCCCAAACAGGTGGCCATCATCCATTGCCCGGGCCACCAAAAAAAACCTCAAAAGAGGCAATAGAAAATAAAAAAGCAGATCAAGCAGCCAGAAAAGCTGCTTACCACAAAACCACCTGCCTGCTGGCACTACCTCCTCCGGTTCTATGTAAATCACCAAAATATACAGAAAAGGACCTCCTCACTACACAAAAATTACAGACAACCTCAAACCCAGACAGATGGCTTTAACTTCAGGACGGCAAAACCTTCCTCCCTCGAGTCCTGGGACAACAAATCCTAAGGCAGCTCCGCAAAGGTACTCATTTAAAAAAAACAAAACTAACCGAACTTATATAAAAAAAAAAATTCTATCTACCTCGTCTGGACCAGCTCGCCCAGGAAATCATTCAAGGCTGCGTGTCATGCCAACAAACTAATAATGCTAAGGTCAGTGTATCCACCCAAGGGGTCCAAAACCTTGACAATATGGATATAAATACCTATTGGTCTTGATAGACACCTTCTCGGGATGGGTCAAGGCATTTCCTACAAAAACTACAACTACTTCTGTAACAGTAAAAAAACTCTTAAACAACATTATACTAAGATATGGTCTACCTATCTCAATAAACTCAAATAATGGCCCAACATTTATTTCTAAACTTACTGAAGATATTAAAAAAAACCTTGGGGATGAACTGAAACTTACATTGTGCTTATCATCCCCAGAGTTCAGGACAGGTAAAAAAAAATAAATCGGACACTTAAAAAAACTTTAACCAAATTAACCCTGGAGACCGATGAAGGTTGGGTAACACTCCTTCCCTATGCCCTCTTAAAGGCCAGGTGTACCCCCTACATCAAGGGTCTGACCCCCTTCAAAATTCTGTTTGGACAGCCCCCACTGTTATTTCCAAAAATTAAACTGGAAAAAACACTAGAACTATCTAACCACAATTTGTTTCAGTCACTGCAGGCTCTTCAAAGAGTTCAGCAAGCTGTCTCTGAGACTGTGCAGGCAGCCTTCCGGAAACCTGTTCCAGAACATCCACACCCATTCCAGCCCAGTGACCAGGTCTGGATAAAATGGCACAAAGCTGAGGCTCTCACTCCAAGTAAAAAGAACCCCACATAATAATCCTTACTACTCCTATGGCCATCAAAGTCAGCGGTGTCCACCCCTGGATTCATCATTCACAAGTAAAGGCAGCCACCACCGCACCCCCGGAAACATGGAAAGTCATCAAACCAGCTACTGGAGAAGATCCTCTAAAGATAAGACTTTTGCAGGCCCTGGTATCTTTTTTTTTTTTTTTTGAGTTAGAGTCTCACTCTGTTGCCCAGACTGGAGTGCAGTGGCTACTCCCGGCCACCACGACCTCGCCTGCTGGGATCCGGCAATCCTTCCGCCTCAGCCTTCCAAGTAGCCAGAATTACAGGCATGTGGTACCATGCCCAGCTGATTTTTTGATTTATTGTAGAGATGAGGTCTCAACCAAGTTGCCCAGGCAGGTCTCGAACCCACGAGCTCAGGCAATCCACTCACCTCAGCCTCCCAAAACACGGGATTACAGGCTGAGCCACCAAGCCCGGCTGGCCCTGGTATCTTAATCATATTCCTTGCATACTTTCCCCAGCTTGAGGCCTATTGGCCTAACCTGCATAATCCCTATACTCCAGGGAACTAATCCTGGGAACTGAAAAATACTGTAACTGGGACCATAATTGCCACCTACAGAGAAAGCGGGCAGCCTGTCTTTAATTTTCACCTTTGTAAATTATGGCCAGGTCTAACCCTCAGGGACACACACACTGATGAGTGCAGCACCGTAGCTTATTAAAAAAGGACTTAAATCTGTTGGTTTTTATGCTTGCCCAGCATCGGGACCAGCCCGTTGCCACAAAAGAGAACAATACCAGTGTGCTGCATAGGGGTACGAAACTATTACTCCTTAAAAGAACCGAGACCCCCACATAAGCCTACATTTTTTAAAAAAGCCTGCTTCCCAATACAGCCAAATACAAATATGCAACCCACTTTAGCTCACTATAATACTTTAAAATGCCCTCAGCATCCTCCAGGTATGAAAAAGGGGTAAAACGTGGGGGCTCAGAATGTATGCTGAAAAACCCAATCCTGACATGCTGTTTACTATTCAAAGGCAGGCCATCCCCCATATCCTGAATCCTATGGGCCCCAACATCAACTTGATACTCCAAAAACCTGAACCTTCTGAACACCCCCCAACCCAAGTACCCCAGACATCTGGTTCTACCTACCCTACAATTTCAGGGGCAGGTCCCGCTCCCCTACCCACCACATTAGTGCCGGGAAATGAAAATCATTTCCTCTCTATGCTATCCGCTGTTTACGAATTTGCAAATGCTATTCATCCTGAAGTAACAAGAAACCGTTGGCTATGCCTAAACCCTCGACCCCCTTATTATGTAGAAATTACAGTAAACTCCTAATAGGTAACACTGAAAAACATGTACATGTTCTTAACCTCACTACAACTCAGTCCTTAGGGGATAGAACTCGGCCCTTACTCTGGGATATCTTCAAGGATGTAGATCTTGCCTTTATTCTCCCTCTTATAATATAAGTAATTCTCCCTACCAAATGTCGTGTAATGCCGCCTCTGTAATAAATATCCCTAATCCAAAAACCTCTAAAGACCTCCACATGGCTGTTGCACCCCCCACCACCTGGTTTGCTTGTACGCAAGCTATAACATCCTATATTGCTTTAAAATATTTCAGAGACGCCACAAAAATCTGTGTCTTAATACATATACTATCCCAGGTATATATCTATTAAAAAAATGGAGAAAGAAGAACACCTTGGACTCTCAGGCCTCGGGTAATCCAAGTGGGTCCCCATATTAGTGTCCCTCCACATTAGCCTAAAAATTGCAGGGTCCACAGCAATAAGTACAGCTTCTCTGATTGTTGGGGACCAAAACCTCAAAGAGCTAAGTAAACATGTTAATAAGAACCTAGGACTCCTGAAGCCGAGCATATCCCGCCTAAAACAACAAGTCAATTCCTTAGCTGAGGAAGAACTCCAAAACAGGAGAGGACTTGATCTCCTCTTCATAAAGCAGGGAGGACTATGCATGGCTGTTTCTATGCAAACCAAACTGGGGTCATCCGAGACACACTTGCCCTGGTAAAAGACAATCTAAAACAAAGAAAGCTACAAAGACACACCTCTGAAAATTGATATCAGTCCCTCTTCTCTTGGTCCCCCTAGCTCACAACCCTGATCTCAGCAGTGGCGGGACCTCTCCTCCTGCTCCTAATAGATATAACAGTAGGGCCTTGCTTAATTAAAAGCCTTCTTGATTATGTTAAAAATAGTGTGTCATCAATAAAATTAATGGTCCTCAAAACTCAATATAATCCCCTATATAAAGAGTCAATGATTTGACTCCAGGAACAACTGAAAGGGGGGAATATGGAAGGGGGCTTTTAAAGAACATCTACAATGTCAAAAATTAGGCTAAACATATACTCAGCCTTTGCACAGTTAAACATGTACTCAGCCTTTGTACAGTTAAAAGATTCCCTTCCTGGAAACTGGAAACAGCACTTGCTGGCTAGGTTAAACTAACAACTTTTTTATTTTCGCTTCTGTGAACCACGCTTGCATTGCTTGAAAGGTACCTAGGCCTCCAGGATGTTGCAGTTTAGCCCATTTGAAAAGTACAAATGTGGTTTAGCCTTTATTAAGCAAGTCCCTACAGCTAATCAGGGCCTCTTGCTGTGGGACTGTTATGTCCTGCAGGCAAGTGGCCGCCAGTCTGGCTGTTGGCTAATAAAAACCTCTCCTTTTTATAACTCAGACTTCTGGTGTTGAGGTCTGTAAATTAAGCACTCGGACCATATTTCACCATAAGAGATAAGATAGATAAGTGGAACCTCATCAAACTGAAAATCTTCTGCAAAGCAAAAGAAGCTATCAAGAGAACGGGGAGACACCCCACAGATTGGGAAAAAATATTTGTCAATCATGTATCTGGCAAAGGTCTAATATCCAGGAACTTCAAGAAACTCTGCAAAATATTTTAAGTGGTAACAAAGTTGGGGAGGGGGCAAGAAAAAAGACAGGATGTCTCCATATAAAAAAAGTTTGACTCCCTTCCAGTTTTAAACTTGATTATTTTATACTTCTGGCTGCAAAATTTTGATGAGGCTTAATAATTTTACATGGATACTTTACAGAGTAAACATAATACTATATATTGCAAACTTTCTTATATGAACTTGAGTTGATTCACCTTGGTGGGAAAAGTGGAAGTTTTTCATTGGAAACATCCTAAGCATAGACCATACAAAAGAACATGTTGATAGAGCACATTTCAGTTTTAATTCTGAGTCATTGAGAACTGCCAGTTTAATAGTCCAAGGTTGCCAGACTGTGGTCTATGGGTCAAAACCGGTTTACCAGACTTGTTTTGGAAAACGGCCATATTATTTGTTTATGCATTGCTTCCTACTGCTTTTGACTACAGGGGTGCTGCTGACTACAGCAATGTCAGCACTGAATAGTCGTGAGAAACACTATCTGGCCAACAAAGTCTAAGATATTTACTATCTAGGCCTTTAAAAGATAATTTGCCAATTCCTGTAATAGTTGTGTTCTCACTTTACTCCAAACGGCACTTGGTGCTTAGAAAATACCTTCTGTTAAGAATTCCCCATAAGAGCCACATGCAGGGCTCAAAAGTGAAACAAATTCTTCCATTTGTTGCACCAAGAAAGGCATCAGCTCAATGGCACCTAAACAAACTGAAAGAGTGAATCATCTTTCAAAACTCCTATTGTAACCTCCCTATATGAGTAAAGCACTTGATCCAGGGAAGTTAAAAAGAATTGGGTCAGCAGTAGTAGACAGTATTAAAAAAAAAAAAAAATCTGTGGATGGGAGTTCAGCAAACACAGAAATTTGTGCCTTCACAGACTCCCCCATACTCAAAATTATAGTTTAGAGACAGTGATTCATCAGCCTCGTGTGGATACCAAAAGCTGAGATAAAAAGCATCTTAAAAATTGCAAATCCAGGTGGGAATAGAAAGGTCTCAAGGGAAGGCAATGCAGTGGGCAAACACTCAGAGAGGGGACCGGAAACAAGAGACTTACAGAAACAAAGTACAGGAGAGAATGGAGGAAAAAACAGATGGAGTGCCAGAACAGGGCAGTGTCATTTATTACTCAGGCTTCCTTCATGAACAGGTCAAGTGGCCTGGCCAGAGCTCAGCACCTCAAGCCTCTGTGCTGATCAGGAATTTTCCAAACCCGGTGCCAGCCTTACCCTCACCACAGATTGTACCCGCTCCCGCTCAGTCAGAAGCCCCTTTAGACCCTGACTGTTTTCATCCTTCCTACCTTCTCTTTTTCCACATCCTTAGAACTAGTGCCCTTTGAATTAACCAGCCAGCCACTTGAAACTGCTTCTGCCACCTGAATCCAATTGAGTCAGAATGACATGTTGCCTCTTTGCTCTTATTCTTCTCCTATCCAGCATTCCGACTTGATTTCCGTCTCAGATAATGGAGTTATTCTTGTTTGTGCCCTTTATCTTTCCTTTTCATTTATAACAGCACAATGATTTTTAATCCTAGCATGTCCAGTGCCCTTCTTTAAAAACTTTATGATATTAAGTTCTCTCTGGCATTCTAATGAAATTTATAAACAATATTAATCGTTTATATTTCTTAAAAATCAGTATAATATCCTAACAGCAATCTAAAAAAGAAATTTAAAAATAATTGATTATCACAAATTTATTTATTGTGTAAATGTGTTGGCATCACTGCATTAGAAAATATAATGGAATGATAATATGATTGCTCCTATAGGTAGAATGAATATTAATAAACCACATATAAATTCAAATAGATGGTTATATTGATGACACAAATACCCAAAAGTGACATTTCTACTAATGATGTGATATTTTTTTCTAAATGGTAAACAACTCTTGTTAACATTCCAAGCAATATAACATGTAATAGTCAATCTACTTACATGGTATTTTATTCTTGAAAGTTTTCATTAATATTACAATTTTTAAAATTTGCTATAGTTTTAAATGTTATATAAAGATATGTTTGGGACTATATATCTACAGTCATGGCCTTGAAACCAATTAATATGGATAAATACATCTGGAAGTTCCATTTCTTGAATGGAGAACAATGTTTCCATAAGTAGGATATTCCAGAACACTGCAAGGATACTAGCTAGCATTTTTGCCTATCATCTCCCCCCTTGATTCTTTTCATTGTGACAACAAAAAATACCCCAAGGGCATCTTGCCCCATTGCAATATAAATACAGAAGAACATGAATTTCCCGCTCAACCTTCCTGTTGCCTATGCCTACCTATACTCTTGTGACAGTTTTGGAACCCTACCTAAACAAATTTCACACTGTGGAGAATAAAATTCCAGAAATAAGCCAATTTTCTTGACATAAATTTGCTAAGGCTTTACTAGAATAAGAGCTAGAAACAGGAAAAGGGCTAATTCTGACAGGAATTAGTGACAGGAACTATACTGAGAAAGAGGATCAGTCTAAGACATGGGGTGGCATGGCATAGCATGAGTGAAATACTGCATCAATGATAGGCTTAAAGCGGGTGCTCAATAAATACTTATTGATAATTTACATCAGGGAATCTAGAAAAAGAAAGTAGAGTGATTGTTGACAATTCCGTTAATTTGCAGTGTTCAAAACACTAATAATGACACTGAAAGTCTAAGAACAACTAATGCACTTTCTAGGAGATGATAAAAATCACACTTGTAAATTTGCTTTCTGTTTAAATTTCAATGAGAAAACAAATATTAGTAAGTTTATTTCAATTGTATGCCTGAAGCACAGGTGTTATCAGCAGAAAACATGGCTTCCTGCGGTGAAATAAAAAATGATGACATTCTAATATAGTTGTAAAACTCAAGAGGATTTTATTTATTAATCTACTGAAGGCTAAAAGAACAGCATAGCATATACAAAATGGAAAAAAGCAGAAGGTGTGTTAGAAACTGGAACACAGGCTAGTTCATGGATTTGTAATGTCCTTATCTATATAGATATCTGAAGAAAAACTATCAATCTTTACAAATCTCCATCTGTTCTCATCCTACTTTTATCCTTATCCTTACTATGCATGCTAAATCCTAAATATTCTTTGTTTTGTGTGTTTTGGGAAAAGGAACAAAGTGTAAAAATCTACCAGTCCTGTTATTAACTTTAGAATTTCCAATTTCTCTCCGAGTATGAAATAATGTCAAAATAACTTGTTTTAAAATTTCAAACATAGGTATGTCATATTGTAATCTTAGAATTATCAAAGACTGTGAGCTTTAGTTTTCAATGCAGTATCACTGCTCTCTCTAAAAGACCAAGAAAAGAAGACTCAAGGGAATATGGCAGGTTAATAGGTAAAGGGTACATGCTTCATGGAAATCCATATGGTAAACATCTGCCCACACCTCCTCTATATATGCCATGGGGTACAAAATGAAGGTTGGGCAAAAAATAGATGTAAGCAAAAGTAGAAGCTAATTCTGGGTCTTTCAGTCAGACCTGGGACAAATCACTTAGCACACACATCAATTTCCTTGTTTTAAAATGACAAAATGCTCTCTTTCCCAGAAAAAAGGTAACTAGAAGTCTTTAAATGAAAGACTTTGAGTCTTATTTTATTAATAAAGTATTATTTTTCTTCTTAGAATAATGATTCTGGGGCACTTATCCCCTAAGCCATCATTTATCAGGAAAGGATAAAGCATTCATATTGGCTGCCTGTATTTCAAATGATTTATTGTTTATACGGAATATAATTCTTAATGACTTCAAGCTTGAGCAGTGCTGTGAAACCACAAAACTTGATGTTTAAGATTTATATTTCTGTTCAGATGAAATTTCAAGTGTGCTACAAATAAGTAAGGTGTAGGAAAAGTCTTTGTTTCCATTTATACCTTTTACAAACTTTAAAAAATATATCACCATCTCTCTAACATGAAATAGTCCCCAGCTGGGAAACTACAGTAGAATAAAACAGTAGGGATTGAGTCAAGTTGAAAAGCTTGCCTGCAGAGATCACCTACAAACTTTATAACCCAAGGTACAGGAAAGACATTTGTATCTCCAAGATTCTGGCTTTTGGATGGAACTATGTATTATTCGCAAAATAACATCAACTTTGGATATGAGAGAGACAGAAGTCACAATTCTCATTAAAATTGTCTGCAAAGAAAATAAACTTGAATACAATTTGAAAAAAACAGAAGTGAGAATTGAACATTTATAGGTTTAAACACATAATTGGCTGGCTACTGGGCATTCCCTTTTTTACAAAACAGTTGATTGTGATTCATGAATATCAGGGACAATTTAAGAATCTTAGACTGTACTTGCTGCATTTGTACATTTTCCAGTCCAAGGATTCAACTGTTTCTACCTCATTCAAATCATATGAAATATCTCTTTACATTTTTCTAGCAGTAAATTCAATTACCTTGTGTTTAACAAAGATTTCTCAAGCAGTGCTTCCACTAGAAAATTCTATCTTTTAAATTTTTTCCTCTCCCATACACATATATCCATATTGTGTTTTACATTTGGCCTCTCTTTAAATCAATGTTAAAAGCAAAAAATACAAGATATAAATTTGAAAAAAATGAAAAAAAGGTAGACATTAAAAATGATTTAGAAAGAAAAAATTGAAACAATTCTTTTTAATTCTTCTGATTTTTTATATAATGTAAAAGGGAGCAAAACATAATTCTTTTTCATTTAAATGTGAATTTCTGAAAATGTCACATATTAAGACATCTCAAAATCATGATTATGAAGACCAGAGTTACTGGATTTCAGGACTGATGGTAGACATTAGTATTGATGTAGGTTTAATGTCATCAACAGGAGATTAAGCTATAAGCTACAAAATGCCAATAAATATTAAACAGCAACCTTCTCTTCCATACAAAGCTGTGTTTAAAAAAGTACTGAACTGAAAATATATGTGAGGTCTTTCCCTTGTTCTCTCAGAAAATAACAGAGCAACACTGACTCATTACTGATTATAACTTATTGTACGTATATGTATATATTATTATATAATAAAGGGTATCACTGTTATTTTGGAATATCTAAGAGCTAACACCATGTGTTCTCTGTGTGGTAGTGGAGAATTAGTCACCTTCAGAAATATAGGTATAGATCTTTATAGCATTTAGAGTTAATTTTTTTTTTAATGTGGTGAAGGATAGAGGTCCAGTTTCATTCTTCTGCATATGGCTAGCCAGTTTTCCCATCACCTTTTATTGGATAGAATGACCTTCCATTATTGTATATTTTTGCTATTTTTTATCAAAATTAGTTGGTTGTAGGTATGTGACTTTATTTCTAGCTTTTCTATTCTGTTCCACTGACCTATGAGTCTATTTTTGTACCAGTACCATGCTGTTTTAGTTACCATAGTCTTGTAATGTAATTTGAACCAGACAGTGGAATGCCTTTGGATTTGTTATTTGTGTTTTGTATTTCTTTGAGTATTCAAGCTGTTTTTTTGGTTCCATTTAAACTTTAGAATTGTTTTATTCTAGTTCTATTAAAAACAACATTGCCATTTGGTAAAAATTTTCTTTAATCTGTAGATTGCTTTGGGAAATATGGTCACTTTAACCATATTGATTCTTCTAATCCATGAGCATAAAATGCTTTTCCATTTGTTTGTTTTGTAGTTTTCCTTGTAGGTATCCTTCACTTCCCTAGTTAAATATATTTCTAAATATCTTTTTGTGCATGGCAATTGTAAATGGGATTGAATTCTTAATTTGGTTCTAAGCTTGATGGTTATTGGTATATAGAAATGTTAATTGATTTTTTTTTTTACATTGAACTCATATCCTGAAAATTTACTGAAGTTGCTTATCAAATCTTGGAGTCTTCTGGATGAATCATTAGGGCTTTCTAGGTATGCAATTATGTAATCAACAAATAGAGAAAGTTTGACTTTCTGTTTTCCAATTTGAAAGTGTTTTATTTCTTTCTCTTGCCTGATTACTCTGGCTGGAACTTTCAGTACTATGTAGAATAGGACTGGCGAAGGTGGACATCCTGGCCTTGTTCTAGTTCTAAGGATAAATGCTTTCTACTTTTTCTTGTTCAGTGGGATGTTGACTGTGTGTTTGTCATATATAGCTCTCATTATTTTGAGGACTATTCCTACAATGACTAGTTTGCTGAGAGTTTACTATAATGAAAAAATGTTGAATTTGATTGAATACCTTTTCCGCATCTATTGAGATGATCATATGGATTTTGTTCCTAATTAGGTCTATATAGTTAATTACCTTTTTTAATTTATTTATGTTGAATCATAAATGCACCAATGGAAAAAATACCTAAACATAAGACCTGAAACTATAAAAATTCTTTTAAAGATCCAGAAGTACCGGTAAGATGGTGACAGCATAGGAGGAACCCTGAGATTCTCTGAAACTCTCAGCTCCAGAAGAGGGATTTAGCAGCTCCCTCCTCCAAACCAGACCACTGGCAGCACACAGATCCAATGCCCAGCTGTGTTGCTGATCCCACAGGCCATCACAGTGGATTGCCCATGGACCCGGGCGAGTGGAGAGAAAGGATGGGTGGAAAGAAAGGATCCTTCAAAGAGGAGCTGCCCACCTAGGCCATTTTCCAGGCAGAGATTAGCATTGCCCCACCCATCTACAAGCAGCCTCCACCCTGGTGTCTAAGGTAACATCACTAAACAGGTGACAAAAGCCCCCCCACCGCGCCATGCTGAATCAGATACTGGCAACTCAGGCTGGATGCAGATCTCTCAGGCAGCAAGCCAAGGGAACCAACCCAAGCTTGGAATAAATCTATCTGCCTGCAATGAGAGCAAAGGGGCCAGGCTAGAGATCAGAGCTGAAGAGACTTTAGACACTTGGGAAAGATTCCAGAGCTAGTCTGGTTTCTTAGTTTGATTTCTAATTTTATTGTTTTGACTGTTTGTTTTGCACACTTTTGTTTGCTTTTTGATTCATACTACCTGTCTGTGCTGGGGGAAAATGCATCAAAAGGCATGATTTTATTGGACTGACTTTATGTGATTACTGGTATGCTTTAGGGAATTTTGTTTGTGAGTCTGTTTCTCACTCTTTTCTGGCCTTGTGTCTCTTTTTCACTCATTAGTTGGTATGTATGTCTGTTTTTCCTCTCACTCTTCTCTCTCTCTAACTTCCTCCTGATCCCCCCACCTTCTTCCATTACTTTCCTTTTTCATACTTCATTTTGTTCCAGGGAGAAAACCTAAAACCTGCTGCACAGACAGATTGTAAGGTAAGGGGAAAGAGGTTCCAGTGTGCCCATATACCTGTTGGTGGATACTGGGATCTGTAGATGGATTCTGAATCACAGCTTCCCCCCTCAATTAAACCTCAAAACTGCAAAAAGTACAGCCCCCAACCCACAGTCTAGCCATAAGGAAGAATGGGAGATTGAACAAAAGAAGTAAAAGCAACCCCACCTTCCCTGAAAAACAGAATTATAGAAGGGGAGGGAAAGGGGGAGAGAGAAAAAATCTACATAAATGAAGAAAAACCAAAAGAAGAACATGGGTCTCTCCCAGACCCCTGGGAAGGCAGACACTGAGAAAACCAACTTCAGAATGCAAATAATGAAGAACCCCTAGAATGACTCATCTCAAACAACAAAACTAGACATCAAGACATTAATGGAGAGAATAAAAAGAATGGAGAAGAGACACGAAGAAACTAGAAAGGAGTTCATAACTGAGATAACAGTAGTAAAGAATACTGTGAATGAAATAAATAACAAACTGATAAGCATGGAAAACAGAATTAGCCAGGCAGAAGAAAGAATCTCAGAGCTTGAGGACCAAAATGTAGAACTAACTCAAACTGTCAAAAACATAGAAAAGAAGCTTAAAAAACAGAACAAAATCTTCAAGAGATGAGTGATTACTTCAAGAGACCAAACCTAAGATTAAAGGGACCAAACCTGGATTCCTGAAAAAGAAAGAGAAACAGAGGTCACCCTGGAACAAACATTTCAGGAGTATATTGAAGAAAACTTCCCTCAACTCACCAGTGACGCGAAATTCAAACACAAGAGATTCAGAGAACCCCTGCAAGACAACAAATGAGAAGACCAACTCCCAGACACATAATAATTCACCTAAACAAAGTAGGCATAAAAGAAAAAATTCTAAAGGCAGCAAGAGGAAAAGGCCAGATCACCTACCATGGAAGATCAATTAGAATACTAGCAGATTTATCTACAGAAACCCTGCAGTCTAGGAGAGCTTGGAGCCCTATCTTCAAAGTTCTAAAAGATAAACAATTTCAACCAAGAATAACCTACACAGCCAAACTCAGCTTCATCAGTGAAGGAGAATTAAAATCTTTCCTAGACATTCAATCCCTAAGAACGTATGCTGCCACCAGACCACCTCTACAAGAAACACTTAAGAAAGTACTAACCACAGAAGATAAGGAAAAAAGAATAACAATGTTCTTCACTAGAGTAGAGGAAAAAGAGTAAAACACACATGAACCAACCCCAAAACTAAAAGAAAGGCAACAAACAAAGAGGAACAACAATAACTCAATAAGAACATTATGATAGGGATCAACTCTCACATTTCAATAATTAGCCTGAATGTGAATGGACTAAATGCACCACTGAAAAGACAAAGAATGGCAAAATGGATAAAATATCACCAGACAACAATATATTACTTTCAAGAGACCCATTTCACTAGAAAGGACACTCACAGGCTCAAAGTAAGAGGATGGGAAACAAATATTCAGGCAAACAGAACACAGAAGAAAGGAGGAGTCATGATCCTAATTTCAAACAAAATACCATTAAAGCTATCAAAACTCTAAAAAGATATAGAAGGCCATTACATAATGATAAAAGGTTCACTCCATCAGCAAGAATTATCTATCCTAAACATATATGCATCCAACATAGGAGTGCCAACTTTCATAAAACAGCTCCTAGGAAAACTCAAAAAAGATATTGACTCTAACACTATCATAGCAGGGGACTTTAATACCCCACTCACAACCCTAGACAGATCATCAGGATAAGAAATCAGCAGGATAAGAAATCAATGTGACTCTTGACCAAATGGACTTAATTGATAACTGCATAACACTCCACCCAATGACCACAGGCTATACATTCTACTCATCACTGCATGGAACATATTCTAAGATCGATCACATACTTGACCATAAATCAAGCATAAACAAATTTCAAAAGATCGAAATTTTGTGATGCTCCATCTCGGACCACAGTGGAATAAAAATAAACATCAACACCAACAAGGTTCCCCCCAAACCCACAAAGACATGGACACTAAATAGCATGATGCTAAACAACTCATAGGTCAATGATGAAATCAAACAGAGATTAAAAGATACCTAGAAACAAATGAAAATGAAGAAACATCTTACCAATATCTCTGGGGTGCAATGAAAGCTGTAGTAAGAGGGGAATTCATATCTCTACAAATGCACATGAAGAAAACGGAAAGATCACAAATTAACAGTCTAACAAATCACCTTAGGAAGCTGGAAAAGTAAGACCACCAAAACCCTAACTTCAGCAGAAGAATCCAGGTCACTAAAATAAAAGCCCAAATCCAGGACATAGAAGACAAAAAGATAATACAAAAAAAATCAATGAAACAAAAAGTTGGTTCTTTGAAAGGATAAACAAGATCAATGGTCCCCTAGCTAGACTGACCAAGACAAAAAGAGAAAAGGCCCAAATAAATACAATCAGAAACGCAAAAGATTAAGTCACATCTGACCCTGAAGAAACACAAAAGATCATTAGAGACTACTATGTACACTTGTATGGAAACAAACTTGAAAACCTTAAGAAAATGGAAGACGTTCTGACATCACACAACCTGTCTAGCTTGAAACAAGAAGAAATCGAGACCCTAAATAGACCAATAACAATCAAGGAAATAGACTATGTAATAATTAATCTACCTATAAAAAAAGCCTTGGACCAGATGGCTTTCCAGCAGAATTCTATAAGACATTTAAAGAGGAGCTGATACCAATCCTACTGAAAGTACTCCAGGCAATTGAGAAAGATGGAATTCTCCTCAAATCATTTTATGAAGCTAATATCACATAGATACCCAAACCAGGTAAAGACCCAACAAAGAAAGAGAACTACAGGCCAATATGTCTGATGAACATAGATGTCAAAATTCTCAACAGATCCTAGCTAAACAGATTCAAAAACAAATCTCAAAAATCATCCATTGTGACCAAGTAGGCTTCATCCCTGGGATGCAAGGGTGGTTCAACATTCGCAAGACAATAAATGTAATTAAATACATCAACAGACATCAGAACAAAAACCACATGATTATATCATTAGATGCAGAAAAAGCTTTTGATAAAATCCAGCACCCTTCTTGATAAAAACCCTCGAACATCTAGGCATACATGGAACATACCTCAAAATAGTAGAAGCCACCTATGAGAAACCCACAGCTAGCATACCCCTAAACAGACAAAAATTGGAACCATTTCCCCTGAAAACTGGAACAAGACAAGGATGCCCACCCTCTCCCCTCCTGTTCAATATAGTATTGGAAGTCCTGGCCAGAGCAATCAGAAAAGAGAAGGTGATTAGGGGTATCCAAAGAGGAAAAGAGGAAGTCAAGTTATCTCTCTTTGAAGACGACATGATAGTGTACCTTTAAAACCCAAGAGAATCTGTCAAAAGCCTCCTTGCACTGATAAAGGACTTTGGAAAAGTCTCAGGGTATAAAATAAATGTGCAAAAGACAATCGCATTTCTTTATAACAATAATAACCAAACAGAAACCCAAATAAAAAGCGCAATTCCATTCACAACAGCCACAAAAAAAAAAAAAAATCTTGGCATCTTCCAATCAGAGAAGCGAAAAACCTTTATAATGAAAACTACAAAACACTGCTCAAAGAAATCAAGGATGACACAAACAAGTGGAAAAATATTCCATGCTTATGGATTGGAAGAATCAATATTGTGAAGATGTCTGTCCTACCTAAGGCAATCTACAGATTTAATGCAATACCTATCAAATTACCAGCAACATTCTTCTCAGAGCTAGAAACAACAATACAGGAATTCATATGGAAACAAAAATGACCAAGAATAACCAGAAAATTCCTCAGCAAAAAAATCAAAGTAGGAGGTATCACATTACCAGACTTAAAACTTTACTATAAATCTAAAATAATCTAAACAGCTTGGAACAGGCATAGAGACCAATGGAATAGAATTGAGGTTCCAGAAGCAAAATCTCAATTTCTCAACCAACTCATCTTTGACAAAATCTCCACCACCTACCACTGGGGAGAGGAGAACCTATTCAGTAAATGGTGCTGGGAAAACTGGCTGACCACATGCAGAAGATTCTATCTATCCCCATACGCAAAAATTAACTCTAAGTGAATCAGAGATCTAAATGTAAAACCTCAAACCATAAAAACCTTAGAAAATGCAGGACACACCCTTATGGAAATTGGAACTGGCATCCAATTTGAACAAAACCAGAAATGCATGGGCCATAAGAGATAAGATAGACAAATGGGACCTCACTAAACTGACAAGCTTCTGCAAAGCCAAAGACACCATTAAGAGAGCAGAGAGACAGCCCACAGACAGGGAAAAAGTATTTGCCAACTCCAGGTCTGACAAAGACCTAACATCTTGGATCTACAAGGAACTCAAATGTGCCGAAAAGAAAAAAACAAACAACCCCATTACAAATTGGGCAAAAGATATGAACAGACACTTCTCAAAAGAAGACATATGAGCGGTCAACAGACACATGAAGAAATGTTCAACCTCACTAATCATCAAGGAGATGCAAATTAAAACTGCAATGAGATACCACCTAACTCCAGTCAGAATGGCCATTATCGATAACTCAAAGAATAACAGATGCTGGAGAGGATGTGGTGAAAAAGGAACCATTCTACATTGTTGGTGGGAGTGTAAGCTAATGCAACCTCTGTGGAAAGCAGTGTGGTGATTCCTAAAAGCTTTAAATATCAACCTCCTATATGACCCCGCAATCCCCCTACTAGGAATATACCCTGAAGAACTCAAATCACTCTATAAAAAGGATACCTGCACACGCATGTTTATTGTAGCATTGTTCACAATAGCAAGAACCTGGAACCAACCATGCTGTCCATCAAAAGAGGACTGGATTTTTAAAATGTTATACATATACACAGTGGAATACTATACAGCCATAAAAAAAAAAAAAAAACCCAAAATCATGAACTTCACAGCAACCTGAATGGAACTAGAGTTTATAATACTAAGTGATCTCTCACAGAAACAAAGATCTGAGTATCACATGTTCTCACTCATAAGTGGACCTTGAACATCTATTGTAATAGTATAAGAAAAGGATTGACAGTGGCAGGAAACTATGGGGGGGCAGGGAGGGGAAAGGAGGTGGGATTAACGGTAGTCAATATCTCTCTGGGGACAGAGGGGGACACCTCTTATCAACAAGGGTGCCTGAACGATGCATATTTGTATACCTAACCCTTAACTGTACCCACAACTTTAAAATAAAAAATAAGTTTTAAAAAGAAAATCTTAGAAAAATTCTTCTGGACATCAGCACAGGCAAAAAATTTATGACAAAGACCCTAAAAGTAAATAAAACAAAAACAAAAATAGGCAATAGAAGTAAATTCAACTAAAAACCTGCACAACAAAAGAAATAATCAACAGAATAAACAGACAACTTGAAAATGGAAGAAAATATTTGTAAATTATGATTTCAACAAAGGACAAATATCCAGAATCAGCAAAGAGCTCTTAAGAATTCAATAAGAAACAGACAAACAAACCCATTAAAAACTGGGCAAAGGACATGAACAAACATTTCTCAAAAGAAGAGATACAAGCAGCCAACAAACATGAAGAGAAGCTCAAAATCAGTAATCAACAGAAAAATGCCAACTAAAAGGACAAAGAGATACTATATTACAACAAGCAACAGATGTCATCGATGCAAAGAAATGGGAAAGTTTACCCACCATTGGTGGGAATGTACATTAGTTGAGCTTCTATAAAAAACAGTATGAAGATATCTTAAAGAACTAAAAATAGAATTACCATTCAACCCAGCAATCCTATTACTGGATATCTACCCAAAGGAAAATAAAGTATTTTATAAAAAGGCACCTGCATTCATATACTTATTGCAGCACTATTCACAATAGCAAAATCATGGAACCAACCTAAGTGTTCACCAACAATTGACTGGACAAAGGAAGTACCATAGAATACTATGCAACCATTAAAAAGAATGAAATCATGTCCTTTGCAGCAACATGGATGTAACTGGAGGCCATTATCCTTGGTGAACTAACTCAGAAGCATAGACAAATATTCTTTTTTCTCACGTATATGTGGGAGCTAAACAGTGAGTACCCATGGAAATAAAGATGGAAATAATAGACATTGGGGACTTCAAAGGAGACACATAAAGGTGGGAGAAAGTGAAGGCTGAAAAATTACCTACTGTATATGATGTTTAATATCTGGGTGATGGGTATACCAGAATTCCACCATGTTGCAGCACATCCATGTAACAAACAAACACTGTACATCCTGAAACTAATATAAAAATAATTGTTTAAAAAAGAAAAAAATGCAGGTGTTGGTAATGCCGGTGAAAATGGAAAATGCAGGTGTTGGTAATGCCAGTGAAAATGGAAGAATAAGGAACTCCAGGAATCCATTCCTCCTCAGAAACACTGAACCATAAAACAAAAACTGTCAGAATCAACCTTACTAGAACTAGGGAGACAGTCAAAGGTATAACGCAACCAAGCAAATGTTTAAGTGAGAAAAAGACAACTTAAGAATGGTATAATATTGTTTTGGCATTTTCACTAGCCCTGTTTTCTTCCCCTTCCCAGAACAGCAGTCAGATATACGTTGAAAAGTGATTTTGAGAGGGTTTTTAGAGTTCTTAGTCGCAGTTCAATTGGCTGAACAGTGGTTATTTTTCTTTGTTGGATAAGGGAATGGATATTTAGAGTCCCTGGGTACCTTAGCACAGTTAATGGAACAAGTGTTTGTTTTCTTGACTTTTTTGACTCGTATGTGATGAATTTAGGCCAGTACGCCCATTGACCTTGAGTGTTGTTGGGGTGATGATGATGACAATAAAAGGTTTTATTTAGGCAAGAGTTAGTGTCTTTTTCTGGAACTTTTTGAAAACCAGGTCTCTGGGCTGGAACAGATGACAAGACATGGAAGATGAAGTGGACAAAACAACACGAACACCGGAGTGGACAGCAGTCTGGACCTGCTGGAGAGACTGGAGATGCTTTAACAGAGATTGATTAGTTATTTTTGTTAGAATGGGATTTTGCAACTGGGGTAACAGAAAAAGGGTTTTTTAAAACATGATTTTATAGGGGGTAAACTCAGTCTAATATGGGGTGCATTGGGTCCAAAGGAGAGACAAAGGTAAAAGGTTTACCCATTTTTTACTAGTTTTTACTATTAATTTTGTTAAAGTAGATTTTAGAATTTGGTTTATGTTTTCCCTGTCCAGAACTTTGTGGTTGCTATGCACAATGTAGTTTTTTTGTTGTTGTTTTTTGTTTTTTTTGAGTTGGAGTCTCACTCTGTCGCCCAGACTGGAGTGCAGTGGCCGCTTCCGGCCACCGCAGCCTCG
>NW_007248323.1:402918-403759 GCF_000164805.1 Carlito syrichta
GAATTACAGGCATGTGCTACCACACCCGGCTGATTTTTTGATTTATTGTAGAGATGAGGTCTCGCTGCCCAGGCGGGTCTCAAACCCGCGTGCTCAGGCAATCCACTCACCTCAGCCTCCCAAAGTCACGGGATTACAGGCTGAGCCACCGAGCCCAGCTGCACAGTGTAGTTTTTAATTAACATTTAGTGTTTGACTAACCAGTTGTACTTTGGATGAGGTAAAGGCAGGACCATTATTAGACTCAATAGAGAGGGGGAGCCCAAACTTAGGAATAATTTTATTTAATAAAAACCTTGTAACCATAAGTGTGGTTTTATTTTGGTGGCAAAGGCTTTTACCCATTTAGGAAAAAGTATTAATAAACATTACTAGCTAGATGTATTTTGCTTGAGGAGGTTTTATTTTAGTGAAGTTTATTATTTTTTTTCAAGACTTAATGTTTGGGCCCTTGTTTTCACTGACCTGGGCACAGGCAGGGCACATGGTGGCTACTGTTACAGCAATGCTTTTTAAGTTATTGATATGATAAAAATGGTTTAACAACTTAGTTAATTTAGTATTTTTTAGGTGAGTAGTAGAATGTAGTTGTTTTACCAAGGTGTGCTCAAGGGCTTTAGGTAAGATAATTTTAGAGTTTTTTATCCACCATTCAGTGGAGTTTTTATAGGCTCCTGCTAGGTTTGCCTGTTATGGCTACCTTTCTGGGGAGCCATATACTCTCTAAGATGGCTAAGGTTTTTTTGTTTGTTTGTTTTTGTTTTTGTTTTGTTTTGTTTTGTTTTTGTTTTTGTTTTGAGTTGGAGTCTCACTCTGTCGCCCAGACTGGAGTGCAGTGGCC
>NW_007248323.1:403956-459298 GCF_000164805.1 Carlito syrichta
GGCAATTCACTCACCTCAGCCTCCCAAAGGCACGAGATTACAGGCTGAGCCACCGAACCCATCTTGTTTTGTTTTTTAATAGTTTTACCTGCGGTGGTAAGAAGACCTCATTCCTTGTAGATTATGGCATGCGCATGGAGTGTGGCAAAAGCATACTGGCTGTCAGTGAAGATGTTTACTCTGTTTTTCAGATATACTCAGCCTTTTGAGATGAGGTACCTTGAGGCAATGCCTGTGACCAGATTATATTATGAGCACCTGCCTTGCAGATTCCCTATATTACCAGGCTGCTACCATTTGTGAATAGGTTAGCATCAGCCTGGCTTAAGGGAGTGTCCTGAAGATTGGGCCAGCTGGCCTGAGAGATGTTCAGTATGTTTTCACAGTTATGCAGGCATTTCCGGATTGTTATCTGGCAACAGAGTGGCCAGATTGAGACACTGAGTAGGAAAGAAAGTTAGTCTTGGTTGGTTAAGCAAAAGACTTTGATATTGGGTGATACAAACCTATGGCATCTAGTGACCAGAGGCTTTTTGGAGCAAAGTTTTAACAGCATGGGGAACAGTTAAAGCCAGGTTTTGGCCAAAAGTTAATTTATTCGTTTTCTTAACTAGTATGGCTGTGGCTGCGATGGCCCAGAGACAAAAGGGCCAGCCAGAGGCTACTGGGTCCAGTTTTTTTGACAAGTAAGTCACCGTTTTCTTTCCCCAGGGTTTGAGTAAGGACCCCCTTTGCAATTCTTTGTTGTTTGTGAATGAACGAGTGAAAAGGCTTGGTAACATTTGAGAGAGCTAGAGCCAGGGTTTGGGTTAGAGCCGTTTTTAACTACTGGAAGGCCTGTTCCTCAGTAGCAGTTCAGTTTAGGGGCTAATTTTTTGCCATGGCTGTGTACAAGGGCTTGGCAATTTTAGCAAATCCTGAGATTCATAGCCAGCAATACCCTGCCGCCCCCAGGAATTTCCATACCTGTTTTCTTGTGGTTGGCACGGGAATTTGAAGAATGGCATTTTGTGGGGCTGAAGTCAGGGCTCGTTTACCCTTGTTTAGCTGGTATTCCAGGTAGGAGACTTTGGTTGAGCAGAGTTGTGCCTTTTTTGCTGACATATGATAGTTCAAGTCTTGAAGGAGCTGTAACAGAACCTTAGTACCTTGTAAACAAGTATTTAAATTTGCAGTCATAAGCAAGAGATTATTTACATGCTGGAGTAGAGTATATTCAGGGTGTAGGGCATGGAGCTTTTACAAATCCTGTTGCAAGGCTCCCCCGAAAAGAGTGGGGGAGTTCTTGAAACCTTGTGGTAGCTGGGTTCAAGTCAGCTGTCTGGGTGTCCCCTGAAACTGGATTTGTCTATTTAAAAGCAAAGATGGGTTGACTGACAGGGGACAAAGGGATAGAAAAGAAGGTATCCTTTAAATTCAGTACAATATATACCTGATGTTAAGGCTTGGAATCAGTTCCTGAGGCTCAGAGGGTTGTTACCTGGATTTTGGCCTGTTTTCTTGCAGCTTTTTTGACTGCCTGTACTGCCTATTTCTGTTTTTTAGCATCTCGGTTGTTAAAACTTTCTGACCTACTTCAAGCAGTTGAGAAATATTTATTTTGCAAAGTCTTTTAGTTTCTGCAACTTTTTTTGGATGTCTGAATTTGCCTGAGCCACAAATGCCAAATTAATAGTTTGAGCATTCTCGGGAGCCAAGGGATCAAAAGGGGTGTAAGTCTGAAATACCTCTTGGAGGTGCTCGAGGAATGCTCCTGGAGATTCCTTGGGTCCCTGAAGAACCTTGGTAGTTTTAGAAAGATCGATAAGTTTTGGGGTTGCCCCCTTCAAACCTGCTAATGAAGCCCAGTGATAGGTATCTAGTGCCTTGGACCCCGCCAAAGTGTTGGGGTTTCAGTTAGGGTGAGAGGGGGAAAAACCTTATTAAACATTTTTTGACTTTTCACCTCTGTACCAGCTGCTGAGGCCAGGATAGACTTTTTAGTTTTAATTTTAATGCGTTTCTGGCTTTTTAGAAGTAGGTAGGGTTAAAAAGGAACTGCTGGCAATTATTCCAGGTGGGAAGATGAATGTGCATGATTGATCTTATCAGGGAGGTTATTCAGATTTGGGCAAGATTTTATTTCCTTGTGAAACAGGTAAAACAAGTTTTGTTTTTTTTTTTGAAGAGTTAGCCAAGGGCCTTTGTATATAGCACACTGTTGTTTTTAAGTTAGAAGCTGTGTCTCCATATAGTATGGTTTATGGGAAGGGTTCTGAGTTTTAAGAAAACATATTTTTAACCATGGAGTGCGGTTTTGGACTAAATTTAACCATTGGTTGATATAGGGCAATTGATTAGGATGACCAGGGGTCCCTGTAATGACCTTTTAAACAGACTAAGTAGCATGAAATCCAGAGACCCTGTGGAGGGTTATTTAACATTTAACACAGGCCAATTGTTTTTACAGAGTCCAAAGTCTGCCTTTGGAGAGATGGACACTGTAGTTTTTCGCAAACCCGATATAGAAATTTTTTATTATATAGTTCAGGGACAGGAGAGCTTAGAAACCTGTGACCTCATATTGTTAAAACCAGTAAATTATAGGAGGCACCTAATGAGGATCAGACCTCCAACCACAAGAAGATAAGCAAAGGTTAATAGAAGTTTCTGGCCTGCTGCCCAGTTCGAAAGTATAACAGAAGCAAGCCCAGTGGTAAAGAGCACAACAAGAATGCAAAGCAAGGAAAGAGGACAAGGATGATAGGGATATAGAAATACTATAGGCAGTTAGAAGTTAAAGTGGGTACCCAAATAGAAACCAGATACTAAACTGAGATTCTGTTTAGCCAACATTTTTAACAAACAATATCTAAGGCGTGACCTCATCAGGCAGAGGACTGACAGGTCATGAATTTTGTGAACTCATAACAAACAATGAACAAACATCAAACATTGAAACATAATGACAGAGTGTGTCCCAACCAAGTTAGAAGAGTTACGGATTCCTGGAACAACCCTAGGGTAGAAAATGGATTTCTGGAACAATTTCAGGGCAGAAAACAAGAGGACTTTATTCAGTCAACGTTTTGGCCTAATGAATAGTGTTCAAAGGGTGACCTTGTCAGGTTGTGACTTCCTTAAACAGAAACAGAAACAAAAACCATGATTACAAGTAATTAAACAGAAAACAAAAATAAATTTTTACCTTTTAGGAGATTATAGATGGACTGAAGTTTTTTTGAGTCAGTAACTAGCAGTAGTAGTTACTGCCTCAGAGCCAGATGAGAGGTTAAGGGGCCTGAGAATTTTAGGAGGTGCCTCCCCTATGCCTCTCCTCCCAGCCAGGGAGGGTTGGAGCAAGGCGGCTGCTCATGCTAGTGGAAATTCTCACTGAGACCTCCAAATGTTATGACCGGATTGTGAGATGAAGACATGCCAGCATACCAAGTCCAAATTAATATTAAGAGTCCTTTATTAATGTGCAGTCAAGAGTAGGCTTTTGCCATGAAACTCTTGACATGGAATATAATCAGTAAAAAGTTTATATAGGTAAAATCAGCATGTTGGCTACATAGCAGGGGGTGACAGTACAAGGACCTAAAAACAAAAGGAACAAAATATAACAACAAACTATAGAAACATGGCAGGAGAAATTTTGTAAGTAATAATTTCTTAACAATGTCTTGGCACAACATCTGATTTCAATTAGCAAAGCATACAATTACATGGAACTTGTAGTTAGGGAGTATTGCAAGTGGTCAGCATGACTGGTCAGCATAAACAGCTTAGGGGAACAAAGCTGTGGTTCTGTAGTCATGGGTACATTACAGTAATTACACATTTACATTGGGGGGTCATTTTTAGGTTAGGCAGGCAGCTAAGATGGAGAATTTTAACAAAATGGAGTTACTTATGTCAAGCAAGTTATTGCAATTATTTTATGTATTCCATTAGCTATTTCAATATAAAGTAATACATTGCAATGCTAAATTAACCCTATACTAGTATAAGGGAATTTCATTTCAAGTCATCATTAAAGGAAGTGATTAGGCTGATTTGAAGGCAATGTATGACTAAGATGCATGGAAAGCAGCTGATAATATGCCTGTCTTTCCTCTGGTCTGTAAGTCCCTCAAGAGAAGAAAATAAATTAATTTTTAAATAAGCCTTCATAAACAACCATCCCCAAACATAATTACTTATGCTCACTGTTCTATAGGTGGGCTGATCTGGGCCTGCTCCACATTCCCCGCCCATCAAGGGATTAGTGACCTAATTTGCATGGTGAAGGCAGAGGCACAAGAAAATGAACAGATACACATGAGGTTTCCAATGTTCTCATTTTGAAATTTCCACACTGTATTGTCTGTTCACATACCAATGGCTAAATCAAATCATTAGACCAATTTATTTTTATTTTTATTTTTTTGAGTTGGAGTCTCACTCTGTCACCCAGACTGGAGTACAGTGGCTGCTCCCGGCCACCGCAGCCTGGACCTGCTGGGCTCCGGCGATCCTTCCACCTCAGCCTTCCAAGTAGCTGGAACTACAGGTGGGCACTACCACACCCGGCTAATTTTTGATTTATTGTAGAGATGAGGTCTCACCAAGATTCCCAGGTGGGTCTCAAACCCGCGGGGTCAGGCAATTCACTCACCTCGGCCTCCCAAAGTGCAGGATTACAGGCTGAGCCACCAAGCCTGGCTCATTAGACCAATTTAAATGCCAAGGGCCAAGAGAGTACATTTGCTATGATAAGGTTGAGGGAAGAGTGTTGATGCAGATGGATTGACAATAATTCAATTTATGACAGGCAGTTTAAGATCCTATTTTTCCTCAGAACATTGTACAGCAACTGTTACTGAAGCAGATGAATAATAAATGTCTGTCAAACTGAACTGAATCAAAATACTACTTTTTTAAAAAAAGTTTTCATTTTAAAGATGTGATGTACAATTCAGGTTTAGGTATACAAACGTTCATTATGCAGGTAGCCTTGTTGATGAGGTGTGTCTTCCTCCCTAGCAGTTTCCCACTACTGCCAATCCCTTTCTTATAGTATTTTGATAATTGTTCAAGATTCACTTATGAGTGAAAACATGTAGTACTCAGTTTTCTGTTTCTGTGATAGATCACTGAGTATGATAGACTCTAAATCCATCCACATTGCTACAAAATCTGTATGTTTGTCCTTCTTTATGGCTGCATAACATTTCATTGTGCACATGTACCAAATTTTTTTTCTCCAGTCTAGTTTTGATGTTTTTGCTATTGTGAATAGTGCTACAATAAACATGCATGTGCAGATATCTTTTCTGTAGAATGATTTGAGTTCTTCCAGGGGGATTGCTGGGTCATATGTAAGGTCATGTTCTAGTTCTTTCAGAAATCGCCACACTGTTTTCCAAAGAGGTTGCACTAGTTTGCATTCCCACCAGCAGTGTAGAAGCGATCCTTTTTCTCCATATCCTTGCCAGCATCTGTTGTTGTTTGCTTTATTTATGATGATCATTCTTACTGGGGTTAGGTGATATCTCAATGTGGTTTTGACTTGCATTTCTCTGATGATAAGTGAGGCTGAACACTTTTTCATGTGTCTGTTGGCTGCCCGTATATCTTCTTTTGAAAAGTATCTATTCATGTCTTTTGCCCACTTTTTTAATTGGACTGTTAGTTTTTTTTTCCTTTTGGTACATGTGAGTTCCTTGTAGATCCTACACTTCCAGACTTCAAACTTTACTATAAGGCAATAGTAATAAAATCAGCCTGGTATTGGTACAAGAACAGGAATACAGAACAATGGAACAGGATAGAGATTCTGGAAGCAAAACCTCAATTTCTCAACCAATTCATCTTTGACAAAGCCTCCAACAGAAACCACTGGGGAGAGGAGAATCTCTTCAGTAATGGTGCTGGGAAAACTGGCTGATCACATGCAGAAAATTGAAACAGGACCCTATTTATCACCATACACAAAAATCAACTCTAAATGGATCAAAGACCTAAATGTAAAACCTCAAATTATAAAAACCTTAGTAAATCCAGGAGACACCCTTATGGAAATTGGAACTGGCAAGCAATTCCTGATCAAAACCTCAAGTGTCCATGCCATAAGGGATAAGATAGACAAGTGGGTCCTCATCAAACTGACAAGCTTCTGCAAAGCCAAAGAAACCATCAAGAGAGCAGGGAGACAGCACACAGAATGGAAAAAAAAATTTGCCAGCTGTATATCTGACAAAGCACTACTTTCAAAAAGAAAATTCAAATCTATTTTAGGTTTATTCGTTGCAAAAGACACCAACACTCAAAAACTTAAGAAATGAAAACTTTGTGAAAATTTTGGAGTATTTGTGTTTAAACTTACAGAATTGACAGAAAATATGGAGGGAAAAATGTTTCTGAAATGAAAAAAAAAAGTTTCTAAAAAAGAAACTACAGAAACCAAGAAAATACTAGTGTATATGAACAGGAAATAGTATGGATAGTGCCATTAAAGTGATTCAGTACATGTGGATATTTGTAAAGCATATATTCCATGAGGGTGGGAATTTGTATCTCTTTTGAACACCATCCCTGATCAGTGCCTGAAAACCTAGGGGCTTAGCAAATGAACAAATACATATTTAATGAATAAATATGTGTACATACTTGTATTAATCCACTCAAGATTTGAAGTTCTCAGAGATGGAGTCTGACTGCCTAAATGAGGTCACAAGGTTGTCAGATGATTACTAGTTAACCTGGATCTACTGTCCCATTAATGCTTCAAATAAGGGTAGACTTCTCAAAGAGAAATCAAGGTGCTGTTACCAGAAATTGTGTGGCTTTACCAATCTATGTATATGCTCTGGATCAGCAGTCTCCAACCTTTTTGGCATCAGGGACCAGTTTTGTGGAAGAGGATTTTTCCACAGATTGGAGAGGGGGGATATGTGGTCAAACCTCACTGCTAATATAAATCTGTATTTGCAGTTGTTCCCCAGAGCTAGCATCACCGTATCTGCTCCACCTCAAACCATCAGGCATTCGATTCTCAAAAGGAGCCCACAACCTAGATCCCTCGCATGAGCAGTTCACAATAGGATTCTGGCTCCTATAAGAATCTAATGCAACTGCTTATCTGACAGAAGGCAGAGCTCAGGTAGTAATGTGAGTGATGGGGAAGAGCTGTAAATACAGATGGAGCTTCGCTTGTTCCTGCAACTCACCTCCTGCTATGTGGCCTGGTTCCTAACAGGTCACAGATGAGTAGGGGTCTGGGAGTTGAAGACTCCTGCTTTAGATTGATCAGATACCAGCCTGCTTAAAAATCAGAGGGATCATGATTGTGTCAACAATACAAACCTCTTCCCTATGAGCATTTTCAAAATATAGTCATACCATTTTTTTTTCCAGTTTTGTTCATATCAGTGTCCCCTTTACATCTGAGTATGCAGCTTTTCTCGATACAATACAAGCATACTATGTTATCTCAAGCTTTCATCATATACTGGTTAGAGTATAGGCTATACTGTTTTTTACAAAATATACAAAAAATAGTGGCTAATGAGATAAAATTGTATTTCTCTCTCATGCAACAATTCACATTTATGTAGACAATCCAGAGTGGGCAGATATCAGGTCTCTTCTCTTGGATTGCTCCACCATTTTCAAGGATACAGCCTTAGCATTGTTAAAGTTTACTCACTATCATCTTGTCTGTATTTTAATATAGAAAGGAGACAAAGGAAGAAAAAAAGAAACTTTTAAAAAAGAATATAACATAAAACTGAAACATAATTTCCACTTGCCTCCTAATGTCCTGAATGTAGTCACATGGCCATACTTAGATAAAAACAATTCATTGTCTCTGTCACAAATGCTTTTACTCATGTTATCCTCTCTTCTTGAAATGCTGTACTTCCTCTTCCCTGTACCTGTAGCAGCTATAAGTGCTTTCAATTCTGGGAAGACTTTTGTCACTTCTCCATGGATATTCAGTTGCTGAACTTTTGTCACTTCTCCATGGATATTCAGTTGCTGAACTTTAGCACCTCCATTTTAGAATTTATCACTTACTCTTCTATCTCCATGAAGATAAGAAACAAAACTTACTCATACTTTTATTTCCAGTATCTAAGTTAGTACATTTTTTGGTTGAAGAATCAACAAGTCTTAAGAGTGTGTTTTAACTCCAATTTACCACCAGGTCACATAGTGTATACCATGTCATTATGATGGTAGCATATTAGGAAGCACTTGTTAGGAATGGGAGCTACTAATCAAATAATTTTTGCTTTTATCCTCAATCTCTTGAATGGGTTCATTGAAGCTTAATAAAGAAAACCAATTTTCCACAGACATCCTTGAATGCAAATTTCATTTTATAAGACAATTTGGGCATTCTTTAAAACCTTTACAGTACATTGGATATATTGTTAAGAGACATTCAAATATAAAAGTACTCTAATCAGCGCTTAGAAACTAGTAGTTGCCACAATACTTGGAGATTATGTTTAAATTCTTTAAGTGAGACTTGAAAATATCTGGATAGAAACTAAAAACCCAATCAAACCACTAATTTGTTTTCATATAGACCATGAACATGTTGTTGAGCTAAGTAGCTGTGGGTGCTTTTTATTTTTTCTAATTCTGAATTAACTTACAAATTATATATGAAGACTCATCTAGGTATTCTAGAGCAAAGTATCTCATTTATTCATTTTTGTGTGTCTGTTTGTTCCAGTGTAACTTAGCACCTGAAATAATATATTGTGTTTTATTGATTTGTGATCCCTTGAAAATATTTCTAATATTCTTCCCACTTTTCATGATTTTAGAGACCCCCTCTTCTTTATACTCTCAAGAGGAAAGCCCATGCTGCTTGGATAGAACTTGAAAACTGCCACCAGAATCTGGGAACAAACAGTAAAAAAAAAAAAAAATGGGGAAAAACATTCTTGTGCTGCTCAACCAACTTAAAATTATTAAGCAACAGATAAACAGAATGCCCCAGTGTTAATAAAAGATACAGCCAGTATCTTTGAAGCTCCTAATAAGTGTGTATAAATATTTAAAATTTTATATATCAGTTCATATATTTCTTGGAAAAAACATTCATTAACTCATTTGTTTTCTAACTAGGCAAGAATTCAACATGAATACTGTTAAGAGCAATATATAGTTATTGAAGATTAAACACTGTTTTTTTTTAATCTTTCACCAGTTATTCAGATGAAGACCTGCTCTGCAGTAATATCACTTTCTGCATGTTGTCTCTATAAACCAAAAAAAAAGGGGGGCACCTCGTAATAACTTTCAATTTCTCATTTTGATTATTTGCATTATTAAAGAGATATTATTAAACACTGCATGGTAAAAACTCAAACATCTTACCAGCATGCAACTCTTTACTTTTAGATTTTGTTTTAGAAGATGAGAAGACCCTTTCAGAAATTTGTTTCTGTGACTTGTTAGACATTACATTTTCAAGTTTTATTGAAAATTGTCTTCTTCTTTTTAAATTATAAATTCATGGGGTACATGTGCAGGTTTGTTACATAGGTATATTTGCATGATGGTGAGGCTTAGGCTTCTATTGAGCCAGTCATCCAAATAGTAAGCATGGTACCCAACATGTAGTTTTCAAACCCTCACCACCTCCTTCCCACCCCTTAGAGTTCCCCAGTGTCTGCTGTTTTCTTTATATCCATGTGTACCCAGTGTTTTGCTACCAATTATATGTAAAAATATGCAGCATTTAAGTTTCTGTTTCTGTGTTAATTTGCTTAGAATAATGACCTCCAACTGCATCCATGTTGCAGCATGCATCTTGTTCTTTTTTATGGCTGCAGTGAAATGCATATTAAAATCCACTCTATGAAAAAGATACCTGCACACACATGTTTACTGCAGAATTATTCACAATAGCAAAAACATGGAGTCAACCGTGCTGGCCAACGAAAGAGAACTGTTTTAAAAAATGTGGTACATATATACAATGGAATATTACACAGCCATAAAGAAGGACAAAATTATGAACTTTGCAGCAACTTGGATGGGCTTAGCGTCTATCATACTGAGTGATCTATCACAGAAACAAAGAAAAGAGTACCACATGTTCTCACTCATAAGCGAACCTTAACCCATTATCATAATACTATTAAAAAAGGATTGGCAGTAGTGGGAAACTCCCAGAGGAGTGGGGGGATGGGATTGGCAGCAGTGGGAAACTGCCAGGGAGAGAAGGGCACGCCTCATCAACAAGGGTACCTGCATAATGAACATCTGTATACTTAACCCTGAATTGTACTCCACATCTTTAAAGTAAAAAATTTTTAAAAAAGAAAAGTAGTATATTTGTATATATTACTTTGGTAGCATACTTGCATACAATGGAGGAAAAAGTTAGCCCCAACTCAAAATATTTCCAGGTTCATTTTAGTGTTCAGTTCTACCCATTTTCTATACCATGTTCTTCTAATTTGTTAGTTGATTATTTTATTTGAATGTCTATTCAATTAAATCTACAGTGTTTTATATTGTTAAGTTCAATATTCTTTTTTTTTATGGTCTTAGACTTCATTTTCACAGAGGTTGGACTTCAAGTATATTTGATCTTGTTATGCATAATCAAAACTCAATCAGTACTACTGTGAATAAAGAATTTATTCTATAAAGTAGACATTATAGAAGAAGCTTTAAAAACAAATACATCAAAAGTCTTTGTTTTTAAAAGAAAATTTGGAAGAAAAGGCACATCCAGCTGCTAGCGTAGAAGCATGAAGAAAGTTGATGTCCGTGATAGGCTGCTGACTCTCCATTTTTCCACATCTGAGTTTTCAGAAAAGCATGCAATGTATAGTGGTAGGCCTTAGTTCACTTGTGCAACAAGGCTGAAGCTCACGGAGGAAATCAGGAGACAGGCAGGGCAGGAGCAAGGAAACACTAGTTTACTTGTACACATTCAAATTCATCCGCATTTGAATCCGATTGCCTCTAACCAACAACCTTCAGGACATAGAGTTTCTGCTTTTCTGTTTCCCACCAAATCTCACAGAACTGTGACTTTTGTCAACTCCAACTTGAAACTATGCAGGAATGAAAATTCTGGGAAATGTAATTCCCAGTATAACGAAGTTGACAATGTAACAATCTAGCTTAGTTTATCCCTTGTCAACTTGACATCCACACATACCTCTTAACTATATTTAACTCTCAAATAAAGACAATAGCAAAGTTATACTTCTTCCTAACATGACACAAAAATTCTTGCTTTTATGCAGTCACAACCACTATGACACTTTCCCCAGACCTGATACCTCAAAACCCAATTTTTCTATCTTTGGATGATGTTCATTTCTTTTCTAGCACTGATATTCCTCTTGAAATCCATAACTTAAATACTGAGATGTAAGGCTAACCATTTAAAACATCTTATGTTTGATGTGTGTGTTTGTGTGTGTGTATTATGTGGCTTATAAGTTTTACAGACCTTATTTATGGTCATACGTACTATTTGCTTTTTTTTCTTTCCACTGCCCCTTGCAAATCAAAGATGAACTTTTTAAGTAGGTTGAATTTTGCTGTATGTTAAGGGAATAATTTTCTAATTAAAGAAATCTACAAATATGTCATCGTGACTGATACTCAAACCTCTCCTGTAAACTTTTAGATATGCTTTCAAGGATGCGTGGCTAGCCAACCATTGGTATACATGGGCCTATTTTGAACAAAGTTTTCATGGTGTTCTACATAAGTATTTCTCAATGACAACTGCACGTTACAATCACCTTAGGGAGTTTTGACAATATGAATGCTTTTACCCTATTGCCTATAGGCTTTATTCAATTATTCTGGGTGAGGCCCGAGCATGGGCATAGTCTGAAAGTGACGATGGTATTGTGAAGTACTGTCCAAGTGAAGATCAGCCACCAATCTTGAGATGTCGAAATATGTTCATACTCAGAAAGGGGTAATTGAGCAAACTGGTTCAAACATTCTAGTTTTGATTAAAATTCTAGTATTTAAATAACAGAATTGTCATTTTCTTCACTGATTTTAATATATCTTTCGCCAGTTATTCAGATTAAGACCTACTCGTAGTATTATCACTTTCTGCATTTTTCTCTATAAACCAAAAAATGAGTCATCTTGCAATAACTTCCAATTCCCCTTTTTGATTGTTTGCATTACTGAAGAAACATTATTAAACTCTACATGGGGAAAAACTCAAACATTCTGCCAGCATGAAATTCTTTATTTTTTAGTTTTTGATTTTCTTTGAAACACAAATTAATCTCTTTGACTCTGACACACTTGCTTGCTTTGAACTCATTGTAAGTTGTAGGGCGGGAATAGATGTAAATGGTCAACGTGATTGTTTTAATTATTTAAAAAGTAACTTTGAATTTTCTTAATTAGAAGTCTCAGCTGGGCCCTCTTATTGATGAGTTCTGAGTCTCTACAAATGATTAAAGAATCGCCAGGCAAGTCAAAGTGAGCCTTTCACTTACTAAAGCATCTGTTTTGATCTAATAATAAAAAGACAGAGTGTGTGGTTTTGTTTTGTTTTGCTTTGTATCGCTTTTATTTCAATAAAAAATATAGAGTTGATAGGTAGGTAGGTACCAAGGGGGTGATTGCTAAAGAAAAAAAAAGAAAAGCTAGTTGTGATTTATCCTTTCTAAGTTTAATAATTTCTCCAAAAGTTCCTCCCCAATACTCCTTTATTTTCTAAGCAGAGAGCTTTTTCAGTGAATTATGAGTACTGACTATAACTTAAAAATTCTTCCTTTATAATAAATATCTTCAAATGAAGATATTCACCTCCAAAATGTGGCCAATAAGCCTGCAAAAAGCAATGACCATACTATAATTACACCACTTCTTATTAAAATGTTCCACCATTTGCTACACATGCATGGTTCATGGTTATGGAAAGGGGTAATTTGTTTAATAATATATTCAACCAGTTACACATAATGTAATTTAATCAGTACATTATATGCAGGCTTCAAATGTAAAGTATCTCAAATGATCAAAATGAATTATTAACAGTTTACAGTCACTGAATCCTCAGGGGGGCAGGGAAGAGATGGGGATTCATCTCATCCCCTTACAGATCTTTTTACCTTTCAGCTGCATCTAAAAATGAATATTCTGAAAACCACCTGCTTTATCAAACAACAGAATAACAGCTCTACCTGTGGTAGTGGTTTGTCTATGCTATAAGTTCCTGTCACTTAATATAACGTCAATCACTTCTTATTCAGGCCAAAAACATCTCTTCCTTCATAACCCATATTGAATTATTTGCACATTCCTCAACCCTATATGCAAAATATAATCATAATCTGACCATTTTCCTACTACTGCTACCCTGGTTTAAGCCACCATCATTTCTTACCTGGATCGTTGCTGTGGACTACTTTTGTCCTTGCACCTATTAAGTTAATGTTCAAATCAGGAGCCAGAATGATGCTATTAAAATAAGAATCAATTCTTAACATTTATTTGCTAAATCTTCTTCAGTGGCTCCCAATGTAACAAAGAATAATAGCTGAAGCCTTGGAACAACCTGAAAAATCTTCTTGTTATTTGACCCCAATAATTTCCCTGACCTCATTTTCTCTTATTCTCTCCATGGTACATACTGATCTAGCATTAATTGCCTTCTCTTGGTTTCCACATACCAGATATCTTTCCACGTTAGGTCTTGCACAGATTTTGCATCAGTATAGGATACATTCCCCTTAGATACACTAATGCTTTATATTTTCCTCTTCTGTAGACAGTTATGAAATGCCACCTCCTTAAAAAGTCCTTTCCTAATAATGACCCTATCCAAAATTGAAAGTCCCTCTCTGCTTTATTTTTCTTCTGAGCATTTACCACTTTCTGCTATCCTTTACCCTCATCTAGGACAAATACTTGTATCTAAATGCTTCAATGTTGTATCTATAAGACATGGCATAGAGTAACAGATATTAAATTAGTGATTGATTGGAGACAGTGAACACCAGCAATGAATCTCATCTAGACCTGTAGCTTGAATGTCTCTTCAACTATAACTTCTCTTTTGATGTGATGGTAATGGTGAGAAAATTGTCCTCAAATTTGAAACATCAGTTAAGAATTCTACATGTTATATTAGTCATAATTTGATGCATAAAAAAGTTACCCCTAAACTCAGCAATTAATAACACTTATGTAGCTTTGCCATGTAGGGCTAGACTAGATGAATAGTTCTATTGCTCTGTGCCAGGTTCACCTGATCATGAGTAGCCTCATTCATGTGTCTTGGTTTGCTGGTTGGTTGACTGAAAACTGGCTGATCTAAGTTGGCTCCAGCTAGGATGAACTGGTGTTGCAACACATGATTTTTCATCTTCCTCAGGTTCGCCTGTATATGTTCACACGATGGTCTCTTGGGTTCAAGAGAATGAAGCGCATACAGCCTCTTGAGGTCTAGGCTCAGGGTCAGCACACATTCTTCTTACCACATTCTGTTAGCTAATACAAATCACAAGGAAGCCTACAGTCCAGGAAGTGAGAAAAGAGAGTTCATTATTGATGGAGAAGATACAAAGCCACAGTGCAACAATGTTACTCATAGTCATGAATCATTAAATCCTCATAGTAATGTGAAAAGAGCAGGAGATTATCTTTTTACATATCACATATTCAGGTTATCACCATTTTTACCAGTTATTAATTGGACACATATTGTGATACAAGCCTTCACTGTGATCAAGATTTGAGTAGAATGGTATATGTTAAAAAATGTTTGTTCTATTTTAATGCTATTGAAGGTATCATATAACTTAAACTTTTCCTAAAGAATAATAATTTGCTTTAAATTTTAATTTTTAATTATTATCAATAAGGATATTCTGAATGAAACTAATTATATACAATTTTAGCAGAGACTTTGCAAAAAGATCTTGAATGAAGCACATATCAGAATCATATTAGAGAACTTAGGTATTTTTTACTGATTATATTCCAGAATGTTTTAATGGGAGGACCACTTGTCTTGGAAATCAAATATAATCTCTGCAAGTCTTTCCAGAGAAACTGGTCAGCGGTAGATAAAAATATATTTATCCTACTTGCTTTTATATACATTTAAAAATATGCACTTTGGATATTGATTACTCTTGCTATTTTCTCTTTCTCCAAGTACCTACTAGTTTCATCTTTGTTTTTTCTGCCTTTTCTCTGTGGTAACCCACAATTCTTGTCTTTTTACTTTTCTGAGCCTGGCCTCAGGTATTCTTTGCTTTCTGTCATATTTCCTTTCTACTTGGGTTGAAAACTTGAGTATGAGGGAAAGGCAGAATTTTCTCTTATTCCAAAGATAGTTAGGGTCTTCCATATAGTGCTTCCCATTTGTGCTCAAAATACAAACAGAAATGATGAACCCCACAAGGTAGAGAAAGTGTTGAGTCCTATTTGCAACTGTAAACATAAACCACCCTGAAAAATGCAAAAAGATAACAGACTTAGTATAGTTTCTGAAACATCTTTCCCCAAATTCTAAAATATTCATTTATGTTGATTTAGTTGGAAATTTGGAAGGAGATAAAGAGAGCTGAATCCTAATGTTGTTTCTTTGGAATAAATGTCTTTTCCAATAATAAAAAAAAATGCTTATATACCATTTTTAATATTAACAGCCCCGAATTTGGTTTGAATACAAATAAAACCCAGCTACAATATTAATGACTTATGCTGATAAAAAAACATAGATCAGGTCTATACAAATATAATTAATAAAAATTCATTTATGACAAGACAATAGCACACATAGAACTCAAGAACACTGGTTTTAGTAATAAGCACTGACTTTATGAACCTAAAACCATGTAAATATATACACTACATTTAATGATATTTCCCTCTCTCAGGGAAATTGTTATTGTTTATGTTATTCTCTAGTAAATCCCCCAAGATCAATGAGAAACTTTATCAGAACAATAAACTCTATATTACTACAACAAATATAATGTGTATGGCTAGGAGAAATGTATTTGAGGCAGTCACATACTTTATTTTATTTTTTTTTCCTTTCACTTAAAGTTGATACTTAATAATTGTACATATTTATGGGATATAGTGATATTTTTATACATGTATACAATGTGTAATGATCAAATCAAGGAAATTAGTTCATCCGTCACCTCAAATATTTATCATTTATTTGTATGGAGCACATTCTAAATCTGTTCTCCTAACTTTTTGAAAATGCACGATAATTTATTGTTAACTATATTCATCATCCCTTTCCAGTGTTATAGAACCCTAGAACTCATGCCTTCTACCTAAATGTACTTCTGTGTTCGTTAACCAATCTCTTCTTATCCTCTGCTTCCCTCTTGTCCTTTCCAATCCCTAAGAACCATAATTTACTTCTTAGTTCTATGAGCTCAGCTTTTTTCACTGGCATGTATGAATGAGAATATGAAATATTTATCTTTCTGTGCCTGGTTTATTTCACTTAACATATGTCCTTCAGACTCATCCATAGTGCCGTAAATGACAGGAGTTTATTTTTTTGTGACTGCATAGTATTCCATCGTGCATCTATACTGCATTTTCTTTACCCATTAATCTCTTGATAAACACTTAATTTAATTCCAAACCTTGGCTATGGTGAATAGTGTTGCAATAAACATGGTTGGTGCTGATATCTCTTCTCTATACTGACATCATTTCCTTTGCATAAATACCCAGTAGTGGCGTTGCTGGATCATACAGTACTTCTACTTTTAGTTTTATGAGAAACCACCTCACTGTTTTTTGTAATGACTGTACAAATTTACATTGCCACCAACGGTGTATGAGTTCCTCTTTTTCTGCATTCTACCAGGATTTGTTATTTTTTGTCTTTTTGCTAATAGCCATTCTGACTGGAGTGAAATGATACCTCATTGTAATTTTGATTTGTAATTTTTCTGATAATTAGTGATGTTGAAAATTTTTCCATATACTTGCTGGGAATATGTATTTTTTAATTTTTAATTTTAAATATGTGGGTACAATTCAGGGTTAGGTACACAAATGTTCATCATGCAAGTACCCTTATTGATGAGGTGTGCCTGCCTCCCTCCCCTCCCAGGCAGTTTCCCACTACTGCTAATCCCTTTCTTACAGTTATTATGATTAATGTTCAGGATCCAATTATAAGTGAGAAGATACTATACTCAGTTCTTTGTTTCTGTGATAGATCACTCAGTATGATAGACTCTAAGTTCATCCAAGTTGCTGTGAAGTTCACAGTTTTGTCCTTCTTTGTGGCTGCATACTGTCTCATTGTGTATACGTACTTTTTTTTTTGTTTTATCCAGTCCTCTTTCAATGAGCAGCAAGGTAGGTTCCATGTTTTTACTATTATGAATAATGCTGCAATAAACATGCGTGTGTAGGTATCTTTTTCATAGAGTGACTTGAGTTTCTCCAGGTATATTCCCAGTAGAGGGATCATGGGGTTGTATGGAAGGTCAATGGTTAGCTCTTTTAGGAATCGCCAAACTATTTTCCACAGAGGCAATACTAGTATACACTCCCACCAACAGTGTAGAAGTGTTCCCTTTCCCCCTTATCCTCTCCAGAATCTGTTGTTTTTTGAGTTATACATGATGGTCATCCTGACTGGAGTTAAGTGGTATCTCAGTGTGGTTTTAATTTGCAAATCTTTGATGATTAGTGAGGCTGAGCATGTTTAAACTTATCTCTTGGCTGCTTGAATGTCTTCTTTTGAGAAGTCTCTATTCATACCCTTTGCCCTCTTGATAACCGGGCTGTTTTTTTATCTTTTCAGCACATTTGAGTTCCCTGTAGATCCTGGATGTTAGGCCTTTGTCAGATACACAGTTGGCAAATATTTTTTTCCCAGTCTGGGGGATGTTACCCCGCTCTCTTCATGGTTTCTTTGGCTTTGCAGAAGCTTATCAGTTTGATAAGGTCCCACTTATCTATCTTATCATTTATGGCAAGGGCACTTCGAGTTTTGATCAGGAATTTGTTGTGAGTTCCAATTTCCATAGCAGTGTCACCTGCATTTTCTAAGATTCTTATAGTCTGAGATTGTACACTTAGGTCTTTGATCTATTTAGAGTTGGTTTTGTGTATGGTGATAAGTAGAAGTCCTGCTTTAATCTTCTGCATGTGGTCAGCCAGTTTTCCCCACACCATTTACTGAATAGGTTCTCCTCTCCCCAGTGGTTGGTGATGGAGGTTTTGTCAAAGATGAATTTGTTGAGAAATTGAGGTTTTGCTTCAGGAATCTCTGTCCTGGTCCATTTGTCTATAAGCCTGTTTTTGTACCAATACCAGGTTGTTTGATTATTGTAATATTATAATGATGTTTAAAGTCCCGGAGTGTGATACCTCCTGCATTTTTTTTCCTGAGGATTGTTTTGGATATTCATAGTCATTTGTGTCTCCATATGAATTCCTGTATTATTGTTGCCAGGTCCGAGAAGAATGTTTCTGGTAATTTAATTGGTACTGCGTTAAATCTGTAGATTGCCTTGGGTAGGATGGACATCTTAACAATGTTGATTCTTCCAATCTATGAGTATGAATTTTTTTCCATTTGTTTGTGTCATCTTTGATTTCTTTGTGCTATGTTTTTGTGTTTTTTAGTTTTCATTGTAAAGGTCTTTCACATCTCTGATTAGGAAGATGCCAAGGTATTCCATTTTTGTGTGTGTGTGGCTATTGTGAATAGGATTGTGTTTTTATTTGAGTTATTGTTTTGTTTATTGTTGGTGTATAGGAATGTGACTGTCTTTCGCACATTTATTTTATACCCTGAGACTTTGCCAAAGTCCATTATCACTGCAAGGAGGTTTTTGACAGATTCTCTTCTGTTTTCAAGGTATAGTATAATGTCATCTGCAAAAAGGGATAACAACTTCCTCTTTTCCTACTTGGGTACTCCTGGTTTGCTTCTCTTGTTTGATTGCTCTAGCTAGGACTTCCAACACTGTGTTGAACAGGAGGAGTGAGAGTGGGCAGCCTTGTCTTGTTCTGGTCTCCAGGCAAAATGCTTCCAATTTCTATCTGTTTAGCAGTATGTTGTCTGTGGGATTCTTGTAGATGGCTCTTACTATTTTGAGGTATGTTCAATCTATGCCTAGATGTTCAAGGATTTTTATCATGAAGTGGTGCTAAATTTTATTGAAAGTGCCAGAGTACAGCTGCAGCAGGTCAGGGATTCCTGAAAGAGGGAAGGCGTCAGCGCAGGATAAAAAACCTAGACACTGACTCTGCTGCAAGCAGGACAAATGCCAATTTATTGTCTTTTCCAACTCCTTTTATACCCCACATGTTTTTTGTTTCCAAGGCAATCAGTTACAATTTAATTGACTGGACAGGCAAAGCATCTTTGTTCATCCTGTTTTGATCTTAAAACATTATCATCCTAAACTATAAATTTTATAAACTTCTAACATTTTTTAATGATTACCATTTCTTAATGTCCATACAAAACTTACTTATTCCTATAACTATTGCATTATAAATCACTACCAAGTTCTAAGCACTATAATTATCACATAGATTAACAAGTCACACCTGTTACCTTTACACAGCAATCTGTAACTAGCTGGGGTAAAGCAACATTTTCAAGGTTTCTTAGCTTCAAGTTGGCCTGACTAGTTTTCCCTAATTTCACACCTGGTGCTTACAATCTGTGTTAATTATTTCCTGCCAGGGAGAATGAGCTTCAATGTTTGTAAAACAAAAGGCCTCTCAGGCTCAAGTCACTTTAGTCACAATCCCTAACCAGAATTACAAGCCTCCTTAACAAAAGGAAGGTAATTTTTCATGAATTCCCCTCTTGCCTTTTTGCAAGGGGTGGTAGAAGCGAGTGGAATTTTGCTTTCCATCATCAGACTGTATAGAACTTTTCGATTGCACTAATAACAAAAGTAGAAGAAGCAAGGGTCTCAGCTGTCCAGGTTTGCTTTACAACCCGGTTTCTTCAGCCCCCTGGACTTTGTCAGCAGGAAGGCCTCCATGGCTGGCTCCCAACATGAAAGCTTTTTCTGCATCTAATGATATAATCATGTGGTTTTTGTTTTTACATCTGTTAATGTATTTAATTATGTTTATGGTCTTGTGGATGTTGAACCAGCCCTGCATCCTGGGAATGAAGCCTACTTGGTTATGGTGGATGATTTTTGAGATGTGTTGTTGGATCCAATTTGCTAGACTCTTGTCAAGAATTTTAGCATCTATGTTCATCAAGGATATTAGCCTGTAGTTCTCTTTCTTTGTTGAATCTTCACTCGGTTTGGGTATCAATGTGATGTTAGCTTCATAAAATGATTTGTGGAGAGCTCCATCTTTCTTGATTGCCTAGAATACTTTCAATAGGATTTATCAGCTCTTCCTTGTATATTTTGTAGGGTTCTTCTGGAAAGCCATGTGGTCTAGGGCTTTTTTATGTGGGTGGTTTTCTTATGATATAGTCAATTTCCAGGGTTGTTATTGGTTTATTTAGGGTTGCAATTTCTTCTTGCTTCAACCTGGGGCAGCTATGTGGTGTCAGAAAGTCCTCCAATTCATTGAGGTTTTCAAGTTTGTTTCCATACAAGTGACATAGTAATCGCTGATCCTCTTTTGTATTTCTCCAGGGTGAGTTATAATTTAATGTTTTGCATTTCTGATTGTGTTTATTTCAGCTTTTTCTCTGTTTTTCTTGGTCAGTCTAGCTAGGGTTCCATCAATCTTATTTATCCTTTCAAAGAACCAGGTTTTATTTTAATTGATTTATTATTATTATTATTATTATTGTATTATCTTTTTGTCTTTTATGTCCTGAATTTGGGCTTTCATTTTGGTGATCTGGATTCTTCTGTTGAAGTTAGGGTTTTTGTGGGTTTTGTTTTTCCAGCTTCCTTAGATGATTTATTAGGCTGTTAACTTGTGATTTTTCCATTTTCTTCATGTATATTTCTTCATGCAGAGATATGAATTCCCCTCTTAATACTGTTTCCATGGCATCCCAGAGATTTTAGTAAGATGTTTCTTCATTTTCATTTGTTTGCAGGAATCTTTAAATTTCTGTTTGATTTCCATTTGTTGACCCAGGAGTTGTTTAACATCATGCTGTTTAGTGTCTATGTCTTTGTGAGTTTTGGGGAACTTTGTTGATGTTGATATCTACTTTTATTCCACTGTGGTCTGAGAAAATGCATGGCAATTTTTCAATCTTATGAAATTTGTTTATATTTGATTTATGGCCAAGGCTGTGGTTGATCTTAGAGCATGTTCAATGTGGTGTTGAGTAGAACATATTTTCCATGGTTGTTGGGTGGAGTGTTCTGTAGGCATCATAATTAAGTTCCTTTGGTCAAACACCACACTGAGGTTCTGGATCTCCTTGTTGATTTTTTTGTCTTGATAATCTGTCTAGGTTTCTGAGTGGGGTATTTAATTCCCCAGCTATGATAGTCAGTATCTTTTTTAGTTTACCTAGAAGTTACTTTATGAAAGTTAGTGCTCCTATGTTGGGTGCATATATGTTTAGGATGGATATTTCTTGTTGATCAACTGAACCTTTTATCATTTTTAAATTTTTGATAGTTTAAGGGTATTTTGTCTAATAGTAACATTGCAACTCCTGCTTCTTTTTGTGTCCCATTTGCCTGAAAATGTGTTTTCAATTCTCTAACTTTGAGTCTGTGGATGTCATTTCTGGTGAAATGTTTCTGTTGGAGACAACATATTGTCACATCACAATATTTTATCCAATTTGCCATTCTAGTCTTTTCAGTGGTGCATTTAGTCAATTCACATTCAGGCTAATTATTGAGATGTGAGAGTTTATCCCTGTCATGAGGTTCTTATAGAGTTTGTTGTTGCTGCTGTTTGTTTATTTGCTTGTTATCTTTCTTTTGATTTGGGGGTTGATTTATGTGTGCTTTCAATCTTTATCTTGCATTCTTGGATAGGGCATGGTCACTCTTTTTAAAAATTTCTTCATTGTTTAATACTTCCTTAAGTTTTTCTTGTAGAGCTGATCTGGAGGCAGTGTAATCTCTTAGAGATTGAATGTCTGGGAAGGATTTTCATTCTCCATCACTGATGAAACTTAGCTGGGTAGGTAATTCTTGGTTGAAATTGTTTATCCTTGAGAACTTTGAAGATTGGACTCCAATCTTTCCTAGCCTGAAGTTTCTGTAGATATGTTTATTCTAACTGGTTTTCCCCTATAGGTAGTCTGACCTTTATCTCTTGCTGCCTTAAGGATTTTTTCTTTTATACCTGCTTTGTGTAAGTGAATTATTATATCTCAAAGTTGATCTTCTCATTTGTTGTATTGCAGGGGTTCTCTGAATATCTTGTGTTTGAAAGGTCATGTCTCTGATCAGATGAGGGAAGTTTTCTTAGATAATTTTATGGGATGTTTGTTCTATGGTGGTCTCTATCTCTCTATCTGCCTCAGAAATTCCCATTAATCTTTGGTTCAGCTTCTTAATATAATTGTTCATCTCTTGGAGGCTTTGTTCTGTCTTTTAAAGCTTCTTTTATATGTTTTTAACAACTTGAGTTAGTTCCATATTTTGCTTGTCAAGCTCTGAGATTCTTTCTTCTGCTTAGTTAATTCTGCTTTCCATGCTTATCAGTTTGTTATTTATTACATTCACTGTATTCTTTATTATGTTCTTAGTTATCAACTCCTTCATTCTTCCTCTTATCTTGCCTCATTTCTATTAATTCTCTCTATTAATATCTTGGTATCTGGTATGTGGTTTGAGACCAGTTGTTCTGGGGGCTCTTCATTATTTGAGTCCCAAGTCTGAGTTCTCAGATGTTGGCCTCCTAGGGTTCTGTATGAGACATATGTTCTTTCTTTGGTCTTTCTTTATTTGTGTAGATTATCCTCCTCTTTTTTGTTACATTTTCTTTAATTCTGTTGTTCAGTGATGGGGGATAGCTTTTACTTCCATTTGCTCAATCTTCTATTCTTCCTTATGTAGATCCTCTGGCTCTGTTCAGTTATGAAGCTGGACAGGGGGTGAAGACTGTGCTTTTTGCAGTTTTTAGATTTAATTAAGTGGGACCTGTGATTCAGAAGTTATCTACAGATCCCAGTATCCACTGAAAGGTGTGTGGGCCCCTTGGAGTCCATTTCCCACCACCTTACCATCTGTCCATGCAGGGGGGGTATATGTTTGCTCCCTGAAAGCAAAATAAGATATGAAAAAGGAAAAGAATAGAAAAAGGAAGGAGGAAAAAGATGAAAAGAAGGTAGAGAGAGAGAGAAGAAGTTGGAAAATAGGTGTACTAACTAATAAACACAGAAACAAAGACAGTTTAATAAAAATACACAGACAATCATAAAAGCAAGCAAGCAAACAAACAAAAAAACCCTGATGATGTACTCTCCCTGAAAACTACTCATACACAAACAGAAAATCTAAAAAAAAATTAAAATAACAGAAAAAAAGTAAGTACAAAAATGTAAACAAAACAGAAAGAGAGAAAAAATGACAAAAACTAAAATAAAAAACAAACAAAAAAACTTGCTCTGTGGCTGTTTCTATAACTCCATGTTCTTTTTGGCTACAGCTACCACATAAAGAAGCAGCTCTGGTCTCCAACCCTTCCCCTCTGCTCTCAGCATAGGCTGATAGGGTTGCTCTCAGGGTAGGTCAGATGCCCCTTGGACTACCGTGGGAGGAGAATGGTCAGATCTGGACTCACTCAACTTATCCTCTGGTGCCACTGCTGTCAATTCTCCCACTCAGACCACTCAGATCTGACACATCTGTGCCTGTTCCAGCATGGGGGAAGGAAGTCTTTCTCTCTGAGTTTGATGAGGGTCTAGCCTGTGGGTACTAGGTTGAAGGTTAGATAGAGCTGAGCAGGGCAACACAGGTCTCTGCCCAGCCCCGGGACAGAGATGGCACCAGTCAGCATCTCCTCAACAATGGCAGGGCTCCATTCCAGATTTCCATGCCCCGCCTTCTCCAAGGTTTCTGCTGCTCCTGCCCAGTCTACTGCCACAGGTGATGACATGGGCCAGGTGCCAGGTGGTGAGGAGCAGCTGTCCTCTGCTGCCTTCTTTCAAAAGAGCCCCGTGAATGGCAGTCAATCCTGCATGCTGGGGGCTCCATCTCAGGTCAGTGGTGGATTATAGTCTCCTTTGTTCATTTTTAATGAAATTATTAGTTTTTTGCTCTTTAATTCCTTATATTATTAGTCCCATGTCAGATGACTAGTTTGAAAATATTTCAAAATATACTACTATATTACTATAAATTGTCTCTTCACTTTGTTGATTGTTTGCTATGCAGTTTTTTTAGTTTTAAATAATCTCATTTATCAATTTTTGGTTTTGTTGCTTGGGTTTTTGAGGACTTACTCACAAAATTTTTACCTAGACCAATGTCCTAGAACATTTTCCCTATTTTTTTTTCAGTATGGTTTCGAATCTTACATTTAAGTCTTTAATACATTTGAATTGCTTTTTGTATATGATGAGATCAAGGTCTAGTTTCATTCTTCTGTGTGTGAATATCCAGTTTTCCCAGAACTGTTTATTCAAGAGACTGCCTTTTCCCCAATGCCTCAGTTCTTGGTGCCTTTGTCAATAATTAATTGGCTGTGTGAACTTATTTCTGGGTTCTCTGTTCTGTTCCATTGGTCTATGTGCCTATTTACATACTAATGCTATGCTGTTTTTAATACAACTTTGTAGTATATTCTGAAGTCACGTAGTGTGATGTCTCCAGTTTTATTTATTTTGTCCAGTGTTCTTTCAGATATTAAGGTTCTTTATGGTCCTTATTCATTTAGGAATCTTTTTCTATTTATGTGAAGAGCGTCATTGATGTTTTGATAGAGATTGCATTGAATCTGTAGATTACTTTAGGTAGTATGAGGTTAAATTTATTTCTCAGGGTTTTTTTGTAAGCTATTGCAAATGTTATTGCTTTATTGATTTCTTGTTCAGATAGGTTTTATTGGTGTATAACAATGCCACTGAATTTTGTATGTTGATTTTGTATCCTGCAGCTTTACTGAATTTGCTTATTCTAAGAGTTTTTAGTGGAAACTTTAGGTTTTCTATTTATAAGATCATGTCATCTGCAAAGAAGTACAGTTTGACTTTATCTTTACTCATACCTGGAGTAAATTCTGCTTAATCATGGCATATCAATCTTTTGATGTGGTGTTGGATTTGGTTTGCTAATATTTTGTTGAGAATTTTTGCATCTATGTACATTAGTGATATCGGTCTGCAGTTTTAGTTGTTGCTATATCCTTATCTGGTTTGGGAATTGAGGTAATGCTGGCTTCCTAGAATGAATTTTGAAGTATTCCCTTTTCAAAATTTTTTTTTAAGTTTGATAGTAGTTGATACTTATCTTTCTTTAAATGCTTGGCAAGGATGCGGAGAAAAAGGAAAGCTTCTACACCACTGGGGGAGTGCAAACTAGTGCAACCTCTTTGGAAGACAGTGTGGCAATTTCTGGAAGAACTAGAAATTGATCTTCCATATGATCTAGCAATCCCACTATTGGGAATATCAAGTCTCAAAAAGATACCTGCACAATAGCAAAAACATGGAACCAATCTTACTATTCACTGAAGCTGGACCAGATTAAAAAATGTGATATATATACACAATGGAATATTACATAGTCATAAAGAAGAACAAACATATGAACTTTGCAGCAACTTGGATGGATTTAGAGTCTATCATACTGAGTGATCTATCACAGAAACAAAGAACACAGTACCATATGTTCTCACTCATAAGTGGACCTTGAACAATTATCATAATACAATAAGAAAAGGATTGGCAGTAGTGGGAAACTGCGGGGGCAGGGAAGGGGATTGGCAATTGAGGGAAACTGCCAAGAGAGGGAGGGACACACTTCATATTCATAATGAACATTTGTATACCTAACCATGAATTGTACCCCACATCTTTTTTTTTTGAGTTGGAGCTTCACTCCATCGCCCAGACTGGAGTGCAGTGGCCACTCCGGTCACAGCAGCCTTAACCCACTGGGCTCTGGCGATCCTTCTGCCTCAGCCTTCCGAGTGGCCAGAATTACAGGCGCACGTTACCACACGCAGCTGATTTTTGATTTATTGTGGAAATGAGGTCTTGCCAAGTTGCCCAGGCGGGTCTTTAAAATAAAATAAAATAAAATAAATCAGTGAAATGTTGTCAGTCAATATATATATATAATACTTGTTAAATTTATCAGTGAAGCCATCAAGCTCCAAGCCTAGGTGGGCGGATCCTCCATCCCCTCTTCAGTATATACCCGTACCAGCTGTGGTAGCAGGTCCAAACAGGCTGGTTCTTGGACCCTGGGCAGTGGGCAGACAGCGGCTGCTGGACAGGAAGGTGGGGGACGGGGGTGAACTGCTGTCAAAGATGGCCACTGGAAGGTGCTTGTGGGGTACATTGAGCAGTGAGCCAAAGTATCTTGCAAGCAGCCTCCCTAATGAGCTGGATAGCCTTCTGCCCAGCGTGCAGATGCAATATTGGCTGGGTGCCAGGAACTTGGCCACAATGCTGGATTGCATGTAACCCCACATTGCAGCCCTCTGGTGTATGTTAGGAAATGTTGGTGGGGCTTCCAGGATTTCGAGATGAGGATACTACTTTGCCCCAAGGAAGGTCGTCTGATGTTGGCTACGCTCTCAAATGGCACCGTGCAGCAGTAGCCTGGGTTCCCAGGAGGGTAGGGAAGATCCAGCGTGGATTCTCCCTCTAGAGCAAAGCAGTCACAGGGACCCCAGAAAACTTCCTGTGATAGACTTAGTACCTGTGTGGGCCGGGGGGCTCTCCCTTAGTCAGGATTTAGACCTCTGTGGTGGGGGGATGTGGACTGTGGATGGCTGGCGGTCCCCTGGCTCTGGGCAGATCCATCAGGTTGCTTGACTTTCCTCTGCATGCTGCCATCTCAAGTTTCCATACTTCACAGGGTATGGGGTCACTTCCTTGCTGAATTTCTGTGTTTTCTCTCAGAAGCTCAGTTGGACATGTGGTCATCATTTGTTTTGGTCCTTCTTTGTGGAGGAGGTGAGTGTGGAATGTCTCTAGTCAGCAGTTATGATGATGTATCCTTAAAGAAAAATCTTTATTCAAAAATTTTGACAGCTTGCCACTTACTGTTGCTACTGAAGAACAGAGAGGGATGAGCCTATTATGCTCATCTCAAATAAGATAATGAAATCTGATTGAACATCCTAATTGTAATAATGGATGTTCTCAAAGAGATGAGGAAATGGATTAAAACACCTCTACCTTTGAAGTAGCTTCCTGTGTGTGATTAAAATCCACTGAGTATGTCTAAAACATTTCTGGTCATTTATATGCCTGAATGCATTAAAAAGACTGAAAAAATTGTTGTTATATCTGAGTGGCATGTAATATTGTTCTGAGTAGTGAACGAAGGGGTTGGTCTCTGAGAATTTTACAGTCCATACATTATTCTAATTGCTTGGGAGTATTATATTAGGTAATATGCAAGTTCTTAACATGACCCTGAGTTATATTGTTATTAAAAATGTAGCAAATAGTTTCAATAAATTAAAAATATCCTCTATTACTCTGTATTGACAAAGTAAAATTTAGATTCTCAATATACCAGTAAATTTCCAGAATGACTATCAATTAAAATTATTATCTCTGAGTCAGAGCAACCAAACGTCGGAGGTCAGAGCCACCTTAAAATCTCACCCCAGACCAAGTCAATACTAGTTGGAGAATCCAACTCTATACAGAAATTGTATAAGAAAGAACCATCTGAGAAGCCCTGACTACACTGGAATTTAGGAAAAGGGAAACTGCTAAATTAGTTTGGGATACCTTATTTCCACGTTCCCCAGCTGTTTCATTAATAATCAAGATCATCACAGGGCAACAATTCCTAGTAGGTGAAGTTGTGCCTTGGAAGCATGAATCTATCTTCTGTTCTTGCTCATGTTCAACCTTTTCTGGGTCTGTTCTCTCTTTTGTACTTGAAGGTCTGTCATCTCTCCCTGGTTCCTGGTGCTTGGTTCTATGAATTATTCCAAAGTTGCTTATCCAAGTTTTCTCTCCCAATACACTTGTTCTTCATTGTTTCTTCTTATGCTACTAATTCCAAGATTTAGATATGAGAATCATTAGCAGGCTCTCCTGAGGCCTCCAGTTTTATCATGTGTTTCAACTCAACTTGCTTTACATTGAGATACTAACTCACATATTAATAAAATAGTGGTTAATTCTTCTACATTCTGTTGTTCTATGAATACTTAATATGAGATCATACATGTGGGGAGAGATAGTCAGTGGTTGTACATTCCTGTATCTATGTTCATAATATTATTAAATACAGCCCAAACCTCAGTTAGCTGAATTAAAGAGAATAGGAAGTGGCTTGATATTTGGATACCAAGGGAGAGCACACAGAAACCGCTCTTGTGCTTGTACTGATGTTTTCTCTAGTCTTCCAAGATTGTCTTTACTGCCTGACACCATTTTCAATGTCTGGATAGAATCTTCCATACCTCACCAGCAGTCTATTAAGTGTAAAAGTGAATCTAGGAAAGTAAATTTTTTCCTCTTCTAGACAGAATTTTCAAAGATCTAGGAAAGTAAATGAGAGTAAGGAGATATAAATGAATATTAAGCAGAAATAAATCTATTATATGCCATTTGGTTCAGTCTAGAAGTAACTCACAAACACAAAGGGAACTGGCTGGCAATTTTTGGATGGTTGTTTGAAAATCTATTCATTGTTGCTTTTTGTTTGTCTCCACTAATCTACTTTCATAGTTAAGGAGAAAAGCCAGTGATCAAGATTCCTGAGTGACAGCTTAGGCATGCGAGAGTAGTTTTTAATTCTTCATCTGAGGAACCCCAACCAATCTAACTTTACCTTCTTTCAACTCCTCCTTCATCCTCTTTGTTTCTCTTTCCTTTTCCTCTCCTCTTCATTCTCTCCCCTTTTCCTTTCCCTTATGCCTTCCTCTGTTCCTTTTCTAAATTAATATTATTTTCTTCCTCTTCTCTCTTACTCCTCCTTCTCAACTGCTTGTAATTTTCTTTAACTTTGTCGACATACGTCTTCCTCTCTTCATTCCTATCTCTCCTTTTCCTTTCTACTATGGATGCTCCTCCTGCTCTCCCCATTTCTCCACAGAAATCACTCACTTTGCTCTTGCTTATCTAACATTTCAACCTTGTTCAAAAAGAAATTTGAATAACTATCATAAAAAAATAATCAGCACAAGCATATACATGATAGAATATCATTCACTAGTTTTAATCTGTGAAATTTACTTGAAGCAAATACTAATGGACTGTAGAATTTTAGTATACTCTGTATTATGCTTCCATGTGAAAATTTCCCTAGCATCTACTAGAGCTAAAACATTCTTGCCAGTTTAATAAAATGGTAAAAATGAATATGAATGGCACCTTTTTCTGACAAAATTAAGACAATATGGAAGAACCACAAAACTCACTCTGTATTATGTTTCTATAAATCTCTAGCTTTAAGGAGATATTGTGAAATTATGAAATATATTCACTGAAGAATTCTTTCTAGTAAAAATAATAAACCCTTATAATTACCTAGCAGAATTGCAAAACCGAGATAAAATATGCATATACTATTTTTTATCTATTTTTTCTTCTAAGACAGAGCATTTCAATGTGAAATACTGAGATAATTTTCCAAGGATCCTAACCTAGGTACACTTCTAAAGAAGAATAAAAGATAGATAAACAAATTACCCAAGTCAGTAATATGATATCATACTCACAACTTAGACATTTTTATTTATCTTATCATCAGTTATGAATAACTGCATCTCTGACTCTGACCGCACTTTCTGTGGCAGGGAGTGCCGCTGAGATGAGAATGTGTGTCAGAGACTCAATGAGAAAGGATCTATTTGTGAATACCAGACTTAGCTTTATTCACCATTTGTGCCAAAATAAATTGCTACTTAATTTTATTTAGGAGCTGAGGTGAATAACAAAACATAGATGATTCAACTGTGACTATGACTGTGAAAGTGCTACATAACCTCATGAATTACAAGCAGCAATATGTATAAATGGTTACAGATGACAGTGTAGATGAGTTTAAAAACATCATATGACAGTTTTTCCTATCTTCTATTCTCTGTTTTTTTTCTGTTTTTGTGAATCTTTGCCTTTCCTTCCCATTGACTTCATTTGTTTTTTCATTCTTCACCATTTAAACATTCCTTTATTTCCTTAAGTTCCCTGCTTTTAAAGTTGAAAGAATGAATATGTCAAAAAAATAGATTATTGTTTTAACTTGAAAAGAATCTACAAGTCATTCTGTATTACCAAATTTTCTATGTATGTATATAAAGAGCTAGAAGTATAGAATCTGTATAAAGAGCTAGAAGTATAGAATCTGTCATATATTAAACATATAAAATATATTTCTCTATGGCTATGTTTCCCGACAGATTTTATTTTTCTTCCCAATAAATGTGTGTCCTTCAAATAAATAAACACTTGTTAAAAAAATTCAAAAGTATAAAGTGTAAATAATCACTTTTGCACAGAAGTATAGAATTCAACTATGAGGCAGTAAGTCTTACTCTACTTGTTAGATTTAAAGAATATAACTATGCAACACACAGTCATGAATGTTTTATTAGAGTTGCATAACTTTATATAACACACTTCTTATGTTCTTGTGTTTGATACTATGAAAATGTTCTGCTCATAATTTTCTGAAACTCATAATCTAAAACTGTAAGTTTTTAAACATCTCCACCCTGATATGTTTCTATTAACATTATATTTATCTGAATTTGTTTGCAATTAACTATTTTAAAATGTAATATATTAGTTACATTTTAGTAAAAATAAAACATATCCACTGTGAGATCTCAATTAATTTACATTTTGCTGCAATATCAATATTTTCTCATCTTTTTAAAAAAATTCAGTTACTTTAAGAATGTAAATAGGTCTTGGTTACACAGATGATTTATATAGTGGTGAAAAAACCTGGGCTTTAATTGTACCCGTCCAACTGGTGCTTATTGTACCCAATAAGGTAATTTTTCTTCCCTCGCCTGCCTCCCACTTCACCCTCTCCCTTCTGAGTCTCCAATGTCCATTATACTACTCTGTCTGTTTTGCAGACCCATAGTTCAACTCCCACTAACAAGTGAAATCATGTGGTATTCCCTACTAGAATCCCTCTATACTTTGGCATGTGTTCATCACCCAGGTATTCGTGTTTAAGATACGTGTTTATCATATTCCAGCTACTCTGTTAAGGAGTTTGCATTCATGTCTCCTAATTCCCCTAGCAATCTTATGACACATATGCTACTGTTTCTACTTACAGCTGGAAAATCAGAAGCCCTGTAAAGTTAAGTAACATAATTAAGTTCACAGAATCATAACTTGAATCAAATTCTGTTTGACTCAAAACTACTTCCTTGAATTTACAACTTATAACAACTTGATTGAGACTTAGATGTGGTTTATTATTCCTAAATCAATCTCTGAGGAGTAATTGCTAGTGTTCTTTTAGACTAGCTGTTGTTGTTGTTTCCTCCCAGGGGCAACTTTGCCACCAAGAAGAGTATATTTGGCAAATTTGGTTAGGATAATTTTTTTGTCACAATTAGCTGGGGCTGGGTTTGGGATATGGATACTACTACATCCTGCAATGCCCAGACAATAAGTCTCTCTGCAACAAGTAATTGTCTGGTTCATTATGTCAATAGCAACATTGTTGAATAACTTTACTCAAGGGCTTCAGTAAGTGTGTAGTCATATTTCTTCTAATCAAACACCCATTGACTTCCCCATCATACCACAATATAGTCACAAAACAGACTATATAAGACAGAAAGTATTAAGAAACCGAAGTCAAAGGGACTGAAAGTACAAGCTTCAAATACCGATTTTTTTCCCCAAGGATATATATTAACCAACCAAGTATCTTATTTTTGTGCTTTCTCAGAGATACCTGTAGAAAGATAACCAATGTGATCTTTCATAAATTACATCAAGGATATTAATTGCATGGAATGCTAATAGGTGGTATATCGTCACATTTACTAAAATTCCTGAGGGTACCTGAGATGTAAAATAGGTATTTTTCTTAAAAATTTGTATAAATGCTTTTAATTAATAAAAGATAATAAAACAGATATCATGCATTAAGTTTTTAGGCTATATACAGGGATTAAAAATTGCTGGGTGCCCTCAAGTATGAAAAGTCATTCAAATAGATCATAAACATTGAATAGTTTCTTGGAAGAAAGAAAAAAATATAAGACCTTCAGGTTCAATTTCTTCAATATGCAGCTTCCTTGAATTTTCTTCAAATTCTATGCATATATTATATCCAGAAAGCAGTCAGGAATTTTCTTTCAGCTCTGTGTGAGTCACACTACAATTTTTTTTTTCTTTCTACTGATACTATTTCTTCTGCATTGTTGTATTTGATTTGTGATCCCTTTGTCTCTCATCATCCGAAAGGCAATGTCCAAGTAGTAGCGTGTGACTTTCTAGCTTATACTCCAGAGGCCCTTAAATTACAGGAGTTGCAGAAGTGCTAAGACCTTCCCTGCAATCCAAGGACAAGGAAAGGCAGAATCATCATGTTTCCACTGGTAGTTGCCAACTTATTTTTCTGTCTACGTCACTTTTTCTGACTTAATCAGAGAATCCTTTTCTACTCTCAGCTTATTCTCTGAGTATTCAATTTTCAGCACCCCTATGTATCACATCCCTGTAGAATTGTCTTGATATGCTGCAGTAACAAAGGTTTATATCATGGTTCTAATTAATGAAGTCTTTTGTCTGAGGATTAACATCAAAATCCAGAGAGAAACCACAAAGCAAAACATTCAGATTTATAGTTTATTAGTCACCAGTAGAAAGAGATCAGAACTTCATCTCTGAAATATAAGCAAAATTGGTCAATAAAAATTAGCTCCTTTGGCAGGGTGTGGTGGCTTATGCCTATAATACAAGTGCCTTGGAAGGTCTAGGTGGGAGAGTCACTTGAGGTCTTGGATTTGAGACCAGACTGGGAAACATAGTGAGACCCCTATCTCTACAAATAAAAAAATAAGGAAAAAAAACCCCAAAAAACAGCTCCACCTAAAATCAGTGTAAACACTATTAAAAATGAGGAGTGTTAATATTGCTGAATGAAGTTTAAGGATTATATACACAAAAGGCTGCAAGACCTGACTGTCTAGCATTTTACATGCACATCAACACAGATACCAAATACGGACCTAAGGATATTAGTGATTGTGATGATTTCAGTAGAAAATAAATGCAAGCTGGGCTCGGTGGCTCAGCCTGTAATCCCGCGCTTTGGGAGGTGGAGGTGAGTGGATTGCCTGAACCCGCGGGTTTGAGACCTGCCTGAGCAACTTGACGAGACCTCATCTCTACAATAAATCAAAAAATTAGCCGGGCGTGGTAGCGCGCACCTGTAGTTCCAGCTACTTGGAAGGCTGAGGCGGAAGGATCCCAGAGCTCAGCAGGTTGAGGCTGCGGTGGCTAGGAGCGTGCCACTACACTCCAGTCTGGGCAACAGAGTGAGACTCCAACTCAAAAAAAAAAAAAAAAAAAAACGGAAATAAATGCAATATTTAACCAGATATATCTGTTCATTGAATTGTTTAAAGAATGAAGAACAGCAGTAATTTTAAAGTAATTTTATTTTCAAGAAATGTAATTTAAAAGAATATTAAGGGTATAAATTTGATTAAAACAATTTTAAACCTTATTTCATTAATGTGGTTTCATCAATCTATAAAAAAATTAAAATGTTACTATTTACAATGATATTTATTCTAACAATTTTAGAAATTTATGTACAAATAGTAATGCCATGGCTGCTCACACCAAGTTCATTTTATCCACATTCTCACATTTTATATTTACATCTGAAATTTTTAATTGTTCTGTTTTCTTCTTCTATTCGCTTGGCTTGAAAGAACTATATAGATTTGCTTTGCTGAGCTAGCATCTTTTTCACACAAAAGAAAGGAATTATCCAAAAGAATGAACAATCAAAATAGGTTTTTATCAAAATCATTCAGTATATTAAAGTTGAAAGATTGAGATTTGAGTTAATGAGATGTGTGTTATTTATATATACTATTATTTGGTAAAATTACTACACTCAATTTCCAAGTGACTTAGTTTTCTAATTGCCAGCCAGAAAAATTATAATACTGTTCTTATTTCTTCGATTCGTGCTATGGAGAAATAATATATCTGACATAATTTTTTTCCTTCATAGAATTCATGCAAATATTTTATCATTGGTTTGTGTTTAGTTTATTGGGTCTATAACAACAAATTTAATGGCAACTAAAATTGCAAACAGTTTATTCCAATAATCCAACAACAGTAAATCATCAAATAAAAATTTTTTCTTACTGGTGAATTAAATTGTTAAATGTCTTTCTTATATATTCCTCTTCTTGCTTCCACTCACTAGTTGCAATCAACAGCATATGCAGATAGTAACTAGCCTGTGCAGGCCAGGGGATGTTACTATGAATATTATTGATGTTACTATCTTAATACTTATAAGCACAGAACATGGTAATAACATAAAATCATTTCTTGATGATAAAATCATATGATAAACACTCATACATTGAAGCATGAATCAATTTTAATGAAAATATTCAGCTGCAATCTATCCAACCCAACATTTTCTGATTGAATACCATATATCACACATTAAACTAAATAATAAAAATATAGAGGTGTGGATAATACATTTTCAATCCTCCAAGGGTTTAAAAATCAAAGGAGTATAAGATAATAATTGCTAACATTTATTGTTTACTAAGTAGCTTGTATTCTTGTAGACAGATTATTAACAGAAAGCATGTGTTAATAGAAAGTGTGTATTTGGTTAAGTGTAAGTAGTTTACTGCAACTGAAGCAAATAAAATTATTAACTTAATTTGAGTTGTCATGAGTCTACTCAAAGACTCAGTAGTCATGAGTACACTTTAAAAAATAGATTTCAGTACACAAACTAACATACTATCACATACACCTAAGCAGACACACACAATAGTGTAGTCACATTTTCAGTCACTATTTTTTTTTTTGAGTTCCTATTTTTATCACCTGTTTATCAGTGACATTTAATCTATTTGTACCTGAGCAAACCAGAACTGATGGTTCATACCTAAGATTGTCAGCTTGGCCTTCAATGTTTTATGGCATGAATTAGATTTAGAAATATGACACATAAATAACCAAGATGTTATATTAACACGTTATAAATTATGCTTTGTGTGTTCATGGAAGTTCACATTTTGAATATAAGAAAATGAGGGGCTAATTAGTGCTGCCACTCACAAAATCTTTCAGCTTTTCTCTTGGGTATAAAATTCTGTGATAATGTAGTAAGTTAATTAGTATAACTGTACCTTTGTTCAATCTTTCACCAAGTCTTCATTGAACACTTTCTCTGCACATGCTTCAGTATGCAGTCTGATATCTGGAAGAGAAATTATTGTAATAAATTTATTCTACCAGATTTCTTAACAAAACTCTGATTCAGAACACATTGAATCGGGCAAACAAGGGAAGAATGTCATATGAAGGGAGTAACAATACAGCCTGTAGAGATAGTTAGAAATGGCAAGAGATTTGAAAGAAGAGCAATGTTGTGATCTTTTGGGGAAAGCATGGAGATACAATTGAAAGGGAATGGAAGATGTCAGTGGAAACTCTGGGCCAAAGAATGACTCTCCCATTTCAGTTCAGTGTGTCTTCAGCAGACACACCTTGTGAAGTTGACCCTTACAAATGAGGAACTGGTGTTACAGATTCAGTAGATTTGCTTTAGAAAGACTAAGTTCCTTTAGATGTATAACAGGAGTAATATTCACTCAAGGTGTGAAGAGGATATTTTTGTATAATATATGTGAGAACCAAATTATTTGCAAACTGTAACATGGTATAAATGAAAGTTTTACTAACCAAAAACTTCAAAGGAAAAAAGTCATCTCATTTTTAACTTAAAGAGTGCCTATAGAGTTTTTTAACTTTTTATTTTGAAATAGATACACAAGAAGTTGTAACAATAATATAAAGAGGCGATGTATACTCCCTCAGTTTTTTTTTTCCACCCTGTTTGTTACATCTTACATAACTAAAGTACAATATCAAAACCAAAAAGAGAAACTGTAATCAAAGACCTGTGCCATTTTGTCACATATGTAGATTAATGTAACCACCACAGCAATCAAGGTACCAAATTATTCTATTGTTGAAGGAGTTTTGAACGCCACTGTCAACTTAAACCAGCAACCTCGGGTTCTTGACCCACAACCAAGAAGATTAAGGAATGCCTACACCAAAAGGATGAGTGAAAGAAGTTTATTAAGTAGCAAAGTTCTCTAGAAACAAAGAGGGGCCCCAAAATGGGTTATTTGGTGTTAGGAGTTTTTGGTGTGGTTTTTATCTTATCTATTTGGGGGGCGTTTCTCTCATTTATGTCTCATCTGCCCCTTACTTCCTGAGACTCAATTTTATTGTGCATAGGTGTCCTTGACCCAAGTTACTCCATCTTTAATATTGAGAGAACCGTAATAGAGTATACCATAAACTTAGGTTAAGAGCATGCTATAACCCAATAAATATGTAATTGGCTTGTGGACAATAGCATGGCCATTTTAGTTTTCTGCTTTAAAACATAACCTGTAGCTGTTTAAAATTTCAGTTATGGGAAAAACTGCAAAGCTCCAGTTCAAGCTTCAACCCCTTCCCTTGACCCACTTTCCCCTTAGCAACAACCAATCAGGTGCCAGGGAAAAATCACCTAAAATTTCCAAATGTCTCTGCAACTTCCCCAGCTAGTGGGCCAAGGTCAGCCTGAGTCAAGCTAGCCAATCCTCCACGATTAAGCTGACCACCAGAGGTTACTACCCAATTAAATGGTAACAAGACTGGAAAGTCCCCCCAAACTCCTCCCCCCTTTGTATAAAAGCATAAAAGGTATCTGCTTAAGGAAGTCAGAGCCTCTGGGTGTACTCTGCTGCATCATTTGTCGACAGAGGTCCAGGCTCAAGCTTGCAAATAAAGACCCTCTTGAACTTTCATTGGAATTGGCTCTTGGTGGTCTCTCGGATTGAACATTCAGCCACTACAATTTGACTCATAAGTACCACGAAAAGCTCACTTGGGGGTAAAACTTCAATGTTAATGCTATGTTAATGATATTATAATAAGCCAAGGTCAAGTTAAGACATTTAGTTAAGCTTCTGCGCCTGCATTTAAGCAGCAAAAAGTTCCTTTTAGCAGTACATCGTGAGTTGACCAGATGTTCTTAACCACACTAATCACATTTTCAGCCAATGGTTATATATAATCATGTACAGGTTTTTGGGTGGTGAAGGGGATGCTCCTGCAGGTGTTAAGTCTCCTCAAGACCCTCCCTCTCTGTCTGCCTAACCAGCTTCTGACTATCTCCCCGCTCACTATCATCAAAAAGATTTCCCTTAAGCTACCCTTTTGCTTAATTTTTCTGTGGCTGCTATAACAAAATGACACAAACTTGACTTGTGGCTTAAAACAGAAGAAATTTATTTTCTTTCAGTTCTGGAGGCTAGAAGTCCAAAGGTATCTGCAGGGCTGCATGTCTGTGGGAATTCTAGGGGAGAATCAACCTTCTTTTTTCCCCTTCCAGTGTCTGATATCAGCATTCCTTGTCTTGCAGCCACATTGCTTTCTGCTCCATCTTCATGTCTCCCTCTCCTCTGAATGTCTTCCCTCTTGTGTATATCTTATAAAGATACTTACTTGTGATTGTCTTAGGGCCTACTCAGACAACACAGGAAAAGTTCCTCCCCTTAAGATCCTTAACTTAATTCTATCTTTTGCCATAAAAGATATTATCCACAGGTTCCATGATAAGGAACCTGTGGATAATCCCTGCAGTATATCATTATTATTATTTTTTATGGATCATGTTTTTTGTATAATGCCAAGAAAACTTCATAAAACCTTAGATGCTAAAGATTTTCTCCTGTACTTTCTTTTAAATTACTATTGTATAATTTTTACTTTCTGCAGGTCACCATTCAATTCACAACTCCCTTTATAGTCAGACACACCGCTCAATTTCTAGCATACCTAAGCTCTAACAACAAAGAATGTATTCAACATCTCTAAAATTTATCATTCCATTAATACTAAATAATCTACTCACACATTATTTTTTTGAGATTGGGTTTTTCCATTGAGCATAATGTCCTAGAAATCTATTCAAGTTGTGTGATTCAATCTTATTCTTTTTGTATTGATGAGTAATTCTACCTGTTATGATGAACTAGTTTGTGTAACCATCAACTGACTTTACAACATTTTGAGGATTTGCAGGTTTGGACTTCTATGTAAAGCTGTTATGAGTAATCATGTACAGGTCTTTGTGTGAATATATATTTTTATTGTTCTAGGAGAGATGCCCAGAAATATGGTACCTGGGTCACATAGCAAGTGTATGTTTAGAGTTTACAAAATTATGCAGCTGTTTTCCATAGTGGCTGCAACATCTTACATTCCCACCAACAACATATGAGTTTCCAGTTTCTGTATGTCCTTGCCAGCATTTGATACTGTCACAATTTTACATTTTAGCTGTTCTAAATTGTTGTGCACTGATACATCTTCATTTCCCTAATGGCTAGTTGAAATGTCTGTAAAACTTATAATAGCCTGTAATAACTTGCTTAATATAAGTAACTGCATTTTTTAAAATCCTCCATCTTAGCTGCTTGCTACCCAGATAAAGCCTCCTCCCCCTCCCTGCGTGTGACTAAAATAAGTTCCTTGTACTCACAGATCCACATTCCTGTTTCCCATAAAGTGTTTCTCCTGACCATTTGGAAACTCCCTAGCCACAAGTTCTGTGTAATTATATGCTTTGTTAACCAAACTCAAATGCTATGCCCTGCAAAACTCCATTGTTACATTCTTATAGTATATGCCTATAGTTTGTTAGTGACCTAACCAAGGTAACTCCATGACCTAACTAGCTAACTCCATTGTATAGTAGTCCTTCCACCTTGTCTCCATGTAACTGCCCTAATTGTGCCCAGGACATAAAGTTAATCAAAACTCTCTAACAATCAAAAGTTCCCATTTTGGTTGCTAAGTTGCTAGTTTTCGGTTGCTATGGTTCCTAAATTGCTATGTATCCTTGTAGTTTTTGCCTTTATAAACCACCTGCTTCACTTGGAACCGAAAGCCCTTCAGGACAATAATCCGCTTTCGGTGGCCAGCATAAAGGACTCTTAATTAAATTCTCTGTGTAATGACAATCTACCTTCTTGCACTGTGGTCATAACATAGTGATGATAAACATCTTTTATATGCTTATTTGCCATTGATATATTTTCTTGGGTGAAATGCCTCCTCATGTCTTTTGCTAATTATTTAATTGGAGTGTTTTTGTTCTTTTTTTTTAATATTTCTGTTAAATTTTGAGAGTTCTTCATATATTCTTATGAGTCTTACGTAGGGATGTGGTTTGAAAATATTGTCTCCCAAACTTCAGCTTGCCTTTCCATTCTCTTAAATAATCTTTCACAGATCAAAAGTTTTTCATTTTAGTAAAATTCAGTATATCATTATTATTTTTTTTTATGGATCATGTTTTTTGTATCATGCCAAGAAAACTTCACAAAGCCTTAGATGCTAAAGATTTTCTCCTGTACTTTCTTTTAAATTATTATTGTATAATTTTTACATTTAAAGTACATTTAAGTTATTTTTTGAATAAAGTTTGAGGTTTAGATTTCTTCTGGAAGTGTCTATTCATATCATTTGTCCACTTTTTAATAGGGCTGGTTTTGTTTTGTTTTCTTTTGGCACATTTGAGTTTCTTAAAGATCCTGGATATTTAGGCCTTTGTCAGATATACAGTTGGCAAATATATTTTCCCATTCTGTGGGCTGTCTCCCTGCTCTCTTGATGGTTTCTTTTGCTTTGCAGAGGCTTTTCAGTTTGACGAGGTCTCATTTGTCTATATTGTTTCTTACGGCATGGGCATTTGGGGTTTTAATCAGGAATTGGTTGCCTATCCCAATTTCTGAAAGGGTATCTCCATTGTTTTCTAAGTGTCTTACAGTCTGAAGTTTTTGTTTAGGTCTTTGATTCACGGAGAGTTGATTTTTGTGTATAGTGATAGGTAGGGGTCCTGTTTCATTCTCTTTTTTTTAAGATATGGGGTACAATTCAGGGTTAAGTATATAAACATTGATTATGCAGGTACCCTTATTGATGAGGTGTGCCCCTCCCTCCCCTAGCAATTTCCCTCAACTGCCAATCCAAACTTCTCTCACCTACCAGTTTCCCACTACTGCTAATCCATGTCTTATAGTATAATGACAATAGTTCAAGGTCAGTCTACTGCATTTGGTCAGCCAGTTTTCCCATCACCATTTACTGAATAGGTTCTCCTCTCCCCAGTGGTTATTGATGGAGGCTCTGTTGGTTGATGAGTTGGTTGAGAAGTTGACATTTTGCTTTTGGAATCTCTATGCTGTTCCATTGATCTATATGCCTGTTCTTGTACCTATACCAGGCTGTTTTGTTTATAGTAGCCTTATAATAAAGTTTAAAGTCTGAAAGTGTGATACCTCCCACTTTGTTTCTTTTGCTGAAGATTGTTTTGGCTATTCATGATCATGTATGTATCCATATGAATTTCTGTATTGTCATTTCCAGGTCTGAGAAAAATGATATTGGTAATTTAATGGGTACTATGTTGAACCTGTAGATTGTTTTTGGTAGGAATGACATCTTAACAATGCTGATTCTCCCAATTCATTAGCATGGAATATCTTTAATTTGTTTCTGCCTTCCTTAAATTCTTTGAGCACTGTTTTGTAGTTTTCATTGTAAAAGACTTTCATTTCTCTGGTTAGGAAGATACCAAGGCATTTCATTTTTAATTGTGGCTATTGTGAATGAAATTGTGCTTTTTATTTGGTACTCTACCTTTTTGTTGTTGGTGTATAAGAAAGTGACTGTCTTTTGCATGTTGATTTTGTATCCTGAGACTTTGTCAAAGTCCTTTATCATTGCAAGAAGATTTATGAAGGATTTTATTGGATTTTCAAAGTATAGAATCATATCATCAGCAGAGGGATAACTTAACAGCTTCTCTTCCTATTTGGATACTGATGATCTCCTCTTTTCTGATTGCTCTAGATCGGGCTTCCAACACTAGGTTGAATGGGAGGGGTGAGAGTGGGTAGCCTTGTCTTGTTCTGGTTTTCAAGGGAAATGCTTCCAATTTCTGTCCATTAGCAATATGTTGGCTCTGGCTTTATTGTAGATGACTCTTACTATATTTAGGTATGTCCCACTATGGCTAAGTGTTCAAGGGATTTTATCAAGATGGGATACTGGATTTTATCAAATGCTTTTTCTGTGTCTAATGATATAATCATGTGGTTCTTGTTTTCACATCTGTTGATGTATTGAATTACACTTATGGTCGTGCAGATCTTGAATAGCCCTGTATCCCGGGAATGAAACCTACTTGGTCATGGTGGATGATTTTTGAGATATGTTGTTGGATCTGATTTGCTAGAATCTTGTTAAGAGTTTTTGCATCTATGTTCATCAGGGATATTGGCCTGCAGTTCTCTTTCTTTGTTGGATTTTTACCCAGTTTGGGGATCAGTGTGATGTTAGCTTCATAAAATGATTTGGAGAGAGTTCTGTTTTCTTGATTGCCTAAAATATGTGCAATTGATTTGGTATCAGCTCCTCCTTGTATGTTTTATAGCATTCCACTGTATAGCCATCTGGTCCAAGTTTTTTTTTTTGTTGTTTTGTTTTGTTTTGTTTTTGTAGGTAGTATTCTTATGATGGAGTCAATTTCCTGTGTAATTATTGGTCAATTTAGTGTCTCAGTTTCTTGTTGTTTCAAACTTGGAAGGTTGTGTGATGTTAGAAAGTCCTCCACTTCATTTAGGTTTTCAAGTTTGTTTCCATACACGTGTGCATAGTAATCTCTGATAATCATTTGCATTTCTTCAGGGTCAATTGTGACATGGTCTTTTGCATTTCTGATTGTGTTTATTTGAGCTTTTTCTATCATTTTCTTGGTCATTCTGGCTAGGGGTCCATAAATCTTGTTTATCCTTTCAAAGAACCAGATTTTTGTTTTGCTGACTTTTTTCTATCATAGATTTTTCCTCTACGTCCCATATTTGGGTTTTTACTTTGGTGATTTGGATTCTTCTGCTGATATTAAGGTTTTGGTGGTCTTGCCTTTCTAGCTCATTTAGGTGATGTGCTAGGCTGTTAAATTGGCTCTTTCTATTTTCTTGATATGAGTTCATAAAGATATAAATTCCCCTCTGAAGGGGACCAGCCCCTTGCCAGGTCGTGAGATTTCCTGAAGGAGAGATGGATAGGCGAAAGACGAAGATAATATACCCGGACACCTGCTTCTTGAACAGATGACAATTTAATGTTAGTTAACACAGAGCTTTTATACTATTCGTAAAGGGGCAAGACAAAGAAAATTCCTTCACGTACATATCCTCTACAAGTTACCACCATCTAGTGGTCTTAGCAACAAACAAGCCAAGAACCCTGTAAACATTCAGACAATGAGTCTTATTCATAAGGCCAAAGATGATAGTTTTAGTCCAAAGTCCCGAATTACAGTCCTTGAACTGTCTCCAGAAAGTTTAGCAGTAGTCTTCCTTCTGGGGCTTTATGACCTTCAGAGCTTGTAATCGCCTTTCTTGTCCAAGTGTCTCTGTTACTTTTCTCTTATCCTGCAGTGCTTGTTTCTAAAGAAAATTCAAAAGAAGCTTTTAGTAATGTTTCCCAGGCCCCCAAGGTTGCTTTCTGGCTTTAGATAAGTTATCATAAAAGTGTCTGATTAGTATGAGTTCAGTGAAAACCCACTTTATAAATGTTAACTTAGAGTTTTAACTATAGAATTAAGTAAAAACCTTAACGATTAATCTTTATCCTGTCAGTGAAAACAGTGTTATAAATCACCTACATAACTCCTATATAAGTGTTAGAACTTATAATGAAGTCATAATGAACTTACTATAAACTTGTACTTCTAAAAAACCTTATGTCTAAACACTAAACTACATAATCCTAAATCAAATAAGGAGTGAATATACTTATATCATTTATTACTTAAGCAATATCTAGTAACTTATAACCAAGTGAAAGAAAGCATTCTTGATGTGCTTAAGAGTTTAACCCTTGCATATGTTAGAAAAGGCCAAGCGGTATAGTGGGAAATGGAAAAATGAACCATGACATTTCCAGATTAGCTGTGAGTACTTCGCATAAATATGCCATTTTCTTCTTCCACGACTGCACAGAATTTCTTCAGCCATACCAACAGCAAACACAGAAGACAGAAGGGTCTCAGTTGCCCAGACCCTTTTTTGCGGCTGGGGGTCCTCAGTGCACCTGGACTTTGTCAATCAGGCAGGCCTCCAAGGCTGGCTCCCAACACCCCTCTTATTAGTGTTTTCATGGCATCCCACATATTTTGGTAAGATGTTTCTTCATTTTCATTTGTTTCTATAATTTTTTTTTATTTCTGTGTTGACCCAGTGGTTGTTCTGCATCTTGCTGTTTAGTGTTCATGTCTTTATGGGTTTTGGAGGAATTTTGTTGGAGGTAATATTTATTTTTATTCTACTGTCATCTATGAAAGTTCATGGAAGTATTTCAATATTATGAAATTTGTTTTGCTTAATTTATGTCCAAGGATGTGGTCAATCATGGAGTACATTCTATGTGGTGATGAGTAGAATGTATATTCCATAGTTGTTGGTTAGATTGTTCTGTAGGTATCTATTGAGTCCATTTTGTCAAGCATCAAGTTGAGGTTCTGGATATCTTTGATGATTTTTTGCCAGAATGATCTATCTAGGGTTATTAGTGGGGTACTTAAATACCCAGTATGATAGTGTTAGAATCAATGTCTTGTGCTCATATAGTTGTCTCTCTGGCCAGAAGAGCAAAGCTTTCTTGAATTACCTCATGCAATGTTTACTTCAAGGTGTTTTCTGTTTCTCATTCTACTTCAAGTATTCCAGTCAGACATAGGTTTGGCTTCTTGATAAAATAACACATCTCTTGAAGTTTCTTATTTCTTCTTAAGTTCTTTTTTCTATATTTTGAATAAATTGGGTGAGTATGTTATTTATTTCTTGGATGGAGCTTTTTAATTCTGTTATTTCTAAATATGCTTTCTTGAGTCTGTCCAACTACATTGCAATTTTATTCAGTTTTAGCCCTTGCATTTCTCAGTTTTTATTCATTTTATCCACCAATCCTCTGATCTTGTAAGTACCTTCTGAGTACTTTTGTCCTCAAAGATAGCCTTTGTTTGTGCTCCAGTAGCTGACTCTTTGTTGGGGCTCTGAAAGTTGCCAGTTAATTCTGGTTGGTTTTTCTTCAGTTGTAGCAGTTCTTGTGTCTTTCTCTTTAATTCTGTAGCTCTATAGGAAATGGAGGAGCAGTCACTTTTGATATTTGCTTTACCCTTTGTCCTTCCTTGAACCAGGACTCCAGGTTTGATCAATTATGAAGTAGGGCTGAGGTGAGGCATTGTGCTTTCTCTTTATAATTTTGAGCTCTTTCTAGGGGATGGGGCTGCTGCAAGGATTCAGAACCTACTGATGGGTCACAATGTTTGCTTTCCATCTCCACACAATATGGCCTTACAATGGGTATTTCTGTGTAGCCCCTGAGTCCAACACAGGGTTTAAGAGAGAAAAGAGAGGGAAGACGGAGAGTAAAAGGGGAAAGCAGAGAAAGAAAGAAAAAACACAGAGAAAGAACTAAAAGAGAGGAAAAGGAGGAAAGAAAAGAGAAAAACAACCAATAAACAAAGCAAACAAATGAGACCAAAAAAAGAAAAGAAAAAGAAAAAAAAAAAAAAAAACCTGCTGGTATAGATTTCTCAGCTTTAGTGTATCTCTTTGAGGGGGGTGGAGCTCCCTCTTGTGTGGGCTCTGAACTGTAGGTCTGCTAGCAGGCTCCCTCATCACTGTTGAAACTTGAGATGTTAGAATCTTCACCCCCTGCTGCCTACAGTTGATAACTGGTATACACTTATGGGAGAGGGGTGGAGGGTGAGATAACTTGATTCAGTGTCTCCCACACTCTCTCCCCCTGTCTCCTTCTCCCAGAATGGTCACAGCTTCCACAGCATCCAGTTTGCAGTGGGAGGATGGGACATCTGTTCTCTAACCTACCTGCCTCCTGATCTCTTTTGCTTGATGTTAGGCATGGGAGGGAGTCAGCTAGGCACTCACCAATCTTCTTGGTTAGATTAACTATGTGTCTTTTGTCCAGCAGCTGGCTCAGAGTTGTGGGTGGATCATCTGGAGCTCCACATCCATCATCACCCACCAGGGCTTGTGCACTGGGGGTGATGCTCTCTGAGTTCATGGAGAGCAGCCCTAAAGCAATGTAGAGATCATGCTCTGGTCTTAAGATACAGGTCTACTGTTCCTCAAAGGTCATCCAGGCTTTAGAGTGGCTGCTGAGTTTCTCTACACTCTGCTGTTCCCGCCACAAATTGGATCAGAAAAGATAGGTCCCTCCCCAGTAATACCATAGTCTCTGGATCTCAAGTCCTGGTAACAGAATCTTGCAACCTATCCTGGCACTGGAGATGGTGGTAGCAAGTCCAGATTTGGCATGGCTTCTCCCTGCTGTTTCTTCAGGACTCTGCCTCTGGCTCGCTTGCTGCACTCTTTCTGCAGCCCTTGCTATCAGTGTCCAACCAGGTGCTGTGGTGGTGGGAATGGCAGTTGCTCCAGCAACTTCTTCCCAGGAAAATCTTTGTTGATTTTAGAAAATGGTGCTCAGTTTCCATGCTTCGGGAATCACTAGGGTCTGTGCAGAGTGGCTGCAGCATCAGCCACTACTCCAGGAGAGCCTTGATCACTTGCTCCTGAGTTCTTACTTAGTCAGCTACTCACATGCTCACTTATACACAGACATGCACGCAAATTATTCCATACATGCACTCACTCACACAGGGTCTCATGCAGTCCAAATGGCTATGCCAGCATTGTATTTTTAGACTTTGTTTCCTCATGTTTATCACTAGTATATAGATATGCAAATAATTTTTTTCAGGTTGCTATCATATCCCAAAAATGCTGAACTTACTGAGTTCCAAATTTTTTTTAAGATCTGCTGATAGTTTTTTAATGCAGATCATCTATTATCTTATGCAAATATAGACTGTTTTTTTCTTTCCATATGTACATGTCTCTTATTTTATTTTTTATTGCCTCAGCTATAACTTCAAGTGTTTTAGTAGTAGGAAAAGTAGGTGTTTAGCATTGTTTTCAGTCTTAAGGCAACACATTTGATCTTTCCTCATTAAGTATGATGTTAGCTAAAGGTTTTTTGTAAATGTTATCAAGTTGAGGAAATTCTATCTGTACTTCTAGTTTTCTGCATGGGTTTTATTATGAATGGGTAATGCCTTTTGGCATATGTTTTCCTGCATTGATTCATATCATCATGTGATTTTTACTTCTTAGTTTATTGTAGTTTATATCGATTCATCTCCAAATACTAAACCAGTTATGCATCCCTGAAATAAAGTCCACTTGGTCATGGTACATAATCCTTTTAATATGTTGCTGAAGCCTTTGTTGTTATTTTGTTAAAAATATTGGCCTCTATATTCACAAAGGACATTAGCATGTGATTGGGTAACTTGCTTGCTTATTTGCTATTTTGAACTGCCTTTGTCTGTTTTTCATAGCATGGTAAAATTAATTGGGAACTTTCAGTTCAGACAAGATAATATAGATCTATTTGTCCCAGATCTTTTCTGATATATACTTGTATAAAGCCTGTAAATAATACAGTTATAAGATAACTCTTAAAGATAGAAAATAAACAATAACTGGTTAGGGATTCCAGGTCTGAAAGAACAAAATAACAGCAGGTCATTCTTCAACTCCCCATTCAAGAAAAAACATTTTATGTTTCCTGACTCCAAACCTAGCAACAGAGGGCATGCCAAGTAGCTTCATTCTTTTCTCAGACAGAATGAAAGATCTACTGATCATACAAAGTGAGCCCAACATAAGTATCCAAAGGGTTGAGAAGGGTTTGGAAACTCTACAGATATTAAGCAGCCAGGAGGACTCTTCCTCACCACTGGTAAAGACACCTCTACCACACTTCAGGAGGTACCACAGAGCTGGAAGGCAATGCCAAAGGGAATGTCACCTCAGCAGATAGCCAGCCCAGGAAGATCACTTTATACCCAAAGGCTGCAGACTGCTTTAACCTGACTGGAGACATCAGATGGCCTAGCCTGCGGACACCAGGATCTACCCCCAATAGAGACAGTAGCAGGGACAAGTGGGAACAATAATGAATCTAGCTAAACAAACCAGACTGAAATAATACCATAAAGGTTATGAAATTAAATTGTCATTTGAATCAAAGCCTAAAAATTAACAAAGAACTTACATGCTAAATTTAAGCAAAGTGACTGTCTGCTAAAATAAAATATTTAAATAAGACCCAGAATCTTCAAAACAATAGTCAAAATGTCCAGAACAATAAAATATAGTCCATTATCCTAAGAGCCTAGAAAATTACAACTTGAATCAGAAAAACATAAACATATGCCAAAGTGGGCCACATATTTGAATTATTAAAAATGTTAAAGCAGCCACCATTAAGATGATTGAACAAGCAACAGTTACCTATTCTGTTGAAGCAAATAAAGAATTTTTAAAAACTCAGTTAAAAAAGTTATAAGAAAGAAATTATAGAACTGAAAAACTCAGTAATAGAAAGAAAAACTCACTGTAAGGGCTCAGAAGTAGAATGAAAATGACAAAGGGTATAAAACAGTGAACTTGAAGCAGATCCATATGATTTACCTAGTCTGAACAGAGAGAAAGTAAAATTTTAAAAAAATAAAGAAAGGCTTAAGGACCTGCAAGAAAATAACAAAAGGCAAAGTCTTTATATCATTGGAGTCTCAGAAGTAGATGAGAGTGAAGCTAAAAGAGCATTTGAGGAAATAGCAAGTAGAAACTTCCAAATATTGGCAAAAGACAAACACACAGATTCAAGTGCAATAAATCAGATAAACACAAGGAAATCCATGTCTAGACTCATCATAATCAAATTCCTGAAAACTAAAAAAATAAAGAAAATCATCTTGAAAACAGCCAGAGAGATGATATTTTACCTATCAGGAACAACATTTAAATAGGAACTGTTTTTTTTTTGTTTGGTTTGGTTTGGTTTTTATTCTTAAACCATGGAAGCCAGAAGGAATCAGATCAGTATTTTTTAAAGTACTAAAATAAAAGAATTGGTGACTGTGAATTCTATATCTGATGAAACTATCTATAAAGAATGAAAAAATTAAAGATAGTCTCAGAGAAAAGAAAATTAGGAAAATGTTTCAGTATCACATCTAATTTTTATTTTAATTTTATTTTGTTTATTTTTTTATTTTTGTAAAGATGTGGGATACAATTCAGAGTTAGGTATACAAACATTGATCACACAAGTACCCCTGTTAATGAGGTATGTCCCTCCCTCCCCTAGCAGTTTCTCTCAACTGCCAATCCCACTCCCCCACCCCCGCCGCAACACCGGTAGTTTCCCATTACTGTCAATTGCTTTCTTATAGCATTATAATTGTTCAAGGCCCTCTTATGAGTGAGAACATGTGGACTCTGTTCTTTGTTTCTGTGATAAATCACTGAGTATTATTGACTCCAGTCCCTCCAAGTTGCTGCAAGGTACATATATTTGTCATTCTTTATGGCTGCATAATATTCCATTATATATATGTACCGCATTTTTTAATCCAGTCCAGCTTCGATAGGCAACATGGTTGGTTCCATGTTTTTCCTATTGTGAATACAGCTGAAATAAACATACATGTGCAGATATCTTCTTTGTACAATAATCTGAGTTCTTCCGGGAACATTCCCAATAGGGAAATTGCTGGGTCATATGGAAGGTCAATTTCTAGTTCTTTCAGAAATCTCCAGACTGTTTTCCAGAGCGATTGTACAAGTTTGCATTTCCACTAGTAGTGTAGAAGTATTCCTTTTTTCCCACATTCTTGTCAGCATCTGTTGTTGTTTGTTTTATTAATGAAGGCCATTCTTACAGGGGTTAGGTGGTATCTCAGTGTGGTTTTGATTTGCATTTCTCTGATGATGAGTGAGGCTGAGCACTTCTTCATGTGTCTGTTGGCTACCCATATATCTTCTTTGAGAACAGTCTATTCATGTCCTTTGCCCACTTTTTAAAGGGGCCGTTTGTTTTTCTCCCTTCAGTGCATTTGAGTTCCTTGTACATCCTAGATGTTAGGACTTTTTTCATATATACAGTTGGCAAATGATTTTCCCATTCTGTGGGCTGTCTCCCTGCTCTTTTGATGGTTTCTTTTGCTTTGCAGAAGCTCATTAATTTGATGAGGTCCCACTTATGTATCTTATTTCTTAAGGTATTGGCCTTTAGGGTTCTGAGTAGGAATTGTTTCCCAGTTCCAATTTCCATAAGGGTGTCTCCTGCATTTTCTAAGATTCTTATAGTTTAAGGTTTTACATTTAGGTCTTTGATCCATTTAGAGTTAATTTTTGTGTATGGTGATAGGTAGGAGTCCTGTTTCAGTCTTCTGCATGTGGTCAGCCACTTTTCCCAGCACCATTTACTGAATAGGTTTTCCACTCCCCAGTAGTTGTTGTTGGAAACTTTTTCAAAGATAAGTTGATTGAGGAACTGAGGCTTTGCTTCTGGAATCTCTATCCTGTTCCATTGGTCTATGTGCCTGTTTTTATACCAATACCAGGCTGTTTTGATGTCTGGAAGTGTGATACCTCCTGCTTTGTTTCTCTTGCTAAGGATTGTTTTGGCTTCGTGGTCATTTATGTTTCCATATAAATTTCTGTATTGTCATTTCCAGGTGAGAAGAATGATGTTGGTAACTTAATGGGTATTGCGTTGAATCTGTAGATTTTCTTTGGTAGGATGGACATCTTAACAATGTTGGGTCTTCCTATCCTTGAGCATGGTACATTTTTTCCATTTGTTTGTGTCTTCTTGTATTTCTTTGAGCAGCATTTTGTAATTCTCATTTTAAAGGTCTTTCACTTCTCTGGTTAGGAAGATGCCAAGGTATTTCATTTTTTTGATGGTTATTGTGAATGGGATTGTGTTTTTTATTTGGGTCTCTGCCTGCTTGTTGTTGGTATATAAGAATACAACTGACTTTTGTTTATTTTGTCCCATGAGACTTTGTCAAAGTCCTTTATCTGTGCCACCAGGATTTTTACAGATTCTCTTGGATTTTCAAGGTATAGGATCATATCATCAACAAAGAGAGATAACTTGACTTTCTCTTTTCCTATTTGGATACCCCTATTTCCTTCTCTTATCTAATTGTCTGGGCTAGGACTTCCAATGCAACATTGAGCAAAAGGGGTGAGAGTGGACAGCCTTGTCTTGCTCCAGTTTTCAGGGAAAATGTTTCTAGTTCTGTCCATTTAGCAATATGTTAGCTGTGGGTTTGTCATAGATGGCACTTACTATTTTGAGGTAGGTTCCTTCTATACTTAGATCTTTGAGGGTTTTTATCAAGAAGTGATGCTGAATTTTATCAAAAGCTTTTTCTACATCTAATGAGATAATCATGTGGTTCTTGTTTTTACCTCTGTTGATGTATTTAATTACATTTATAATCTTGCAAATGTCAAACCAGCCCTGCATCCTGGGGATGAAGCTTACTTGGTCATGGTGGATGATTTTTGAGATGTGTTTTTGGATCCGATTTGCCAGAATTTTGTTGAGGATTTTTGCATCTATGTTCATAAGGGATATTGGCCTGTAGTTCTTTTTCTTTGTTACATCTTTACCTGGTTTGGGGATCAGTGTGATGCTAGCTTCATAAAATGATTTGGGGAGAATTTCATCTTTCTCAATTGCCTGGAATACTTTCAATAGGATTGGTATCAGCTCTTCCTTGTATGTTTTGTAGAATTCTGCTGGAAAGCCTCTGGTCCAGGACTTTTTTTGTAGGTAGCTTTCATATGACAGTCAATTTCCTGGGTTGTTATTGGTCTATTCAGTGTCTCAATATCTTCTTGTTTCAAATTGGGTAGGTTGTGTGAGGTCAGAAAGTCTTCCATTTCATCTAGGTTATCAAGTTTGTTTCCATATAGGTGTACATAGTAATCTCTGATAATCTTTTGTATTTCTTCAAGGTCAGTTGTGATTTGATTTTTTGTATTTCTAATTGTGTTTATTTGAGCTTTTTCTCTCCTTTTCTTGGTCAATCTGGCTGGGGCCCGTCAATCATGTAAATTCTTTCAAAGAACCAACTTTTTGATTTGTTGATGTTTTCTATGATAATTTTGTCTTCTACATCCCATATCTGGGCTCTTATTTTTGTGATTTGGATTCTTCTGCTAAAGTTGGGGGTTTGGTGGTCTTCTTTTTCCAGCTCCCTTAGATGGTTTGTTAGGCTCTCCACTTGTGATCTTTCCATTTTCTTTATGTGTGCTCATAGAGATATAAATTCCCCTCTTAAAACTGATTTCATGGCATCCCAGAGATTTTGGTAAGATGTTTTTTCATTTTCATTTGTTTCTAGGAATGTTTCAAGTTCTTCTTTGATTTCAGTGTTGACCCAGTCATTGTTCAGCATCATGCTGTTTAGTGACCATGTCTTTGTGGGCTTTGGGGAAATTTTCTTGGTGTTGATATTTATTTTTATTTCACTGTGGTCTGAGAAGGTACATGGCAAGATTTCAATCTTATGAAATTTGTTTATGTTTGATTTATGGCCAAAGATGTGATTGATCTTGGAGTACATTCCATGTGGTGGTGAGTAGAATGTATATTCTGTGGTCATTGGGTAGAGTGTTCTGTAAGCATCAATTAAGTCCATTTGTTCAAGAGTTTCATTGAAGTTCGGGGTGTCCTTGCTGATTTTTTGTCTTGATGATCTGTCTAGGGTTGTGAGTGGGGTATTAAAGTCCCCCACTATGATAGTGTTAGAATCAATTTTTTTTTAAGTTTACCTAGAAGCAGCTTTATGAACATTGGTGCTCCTATATTAGGTGCATATATGTTTGGCATGGATATTTCTTGTTGATGGATTAACCTTTTATCATTATATAGTGACCTTCTTCATCTTTTTTGATTTTTGATAGTTTAAAGGGTATTTTGTCTTAGATTAAGATTGCAATCCAGATTTCATTTGTGTTCTATTCATCTAAAAATTTGTTTCCCATCCTCTTACTTAGAGTTTGTGAGTGTTCTTTCTGGTGAGATGAGTCTCTTGGGGACAATATATTGTTGTCTCATGATATTTTATCCATTTTGCCTTTCTGTGTCTTTTCAGTGGTGCATTTAGTCCATTCACATTCAGGCTAATTATTGAAATGTGAGGGTTTATTTTTGTCATGATGTTCTTATAGAGTTGTTGTTGAACTTGTTTGTTTGTTGTCTTTCTTTTGTTTTTTTGGGTTGGTTCATGTGTGTTTTTCATCTTTTTCCTGCACTTTTGTGAAGAACATTCTTGTTCTTTTTCCCTTTTCTTCTGTGTTTAATACTTTCTTAAGAGTTTCTTGTAGGATTTGTCTGGAGGTAACATAAGCATAAGTTCTTAGGAATTGGATGTCTGGGAAAGATTTTAGTTCTCCCTCACTGATGAAGCTTGGCTTGGCTGGGTAGGTTATTCTTGGTTGAAATTGTTTGTCTTTGAGAACTTTGAATATTGGACTCCAAGCTTTCCTAGTCTGAAGGGTTTCTGTAGATAAATCTGCTGCTATTCTGATTGGTCTTCCCTGGTAGGTAGTTTGACCTTTTTCTCTTGCTGCTTTTAGGATTTTTTTCTTTTATACCTACTTTGTTCAGGCAGATTATTATGTGCCTAGGAGTTGGTCTTCTCATTTGCTGTCTTGCTGGTGTTCTCTGAATTTCTTGTGTTTGAATTTTTGTATCATTAATGAGGTGAGGGAAGTTTTCTTGAATAATTTCATGGAATGTTTGTTCCAGAGTGGTCTCTGTCTCTCTTTCTGCCTCAGGAAGGCAAATTACTCTTAGGTTCTTTCTCTTGAAGTGATCACTCATCTCTTGAAGGTTTTGTTCTTTTTAAGCTTCTTTTCTTTGTTTCTGATAGTTTGGTTTAGTTCTACATTTTGGTCTTCAAGTTGTGAGATTCTGTCTTCTGCTTGGCTAATTCTGCTTTCCGTGCTTATTAGTTTGTTATTTATTTCAATCACAGTATTCTTTACTGCTGTTATCTCAGTAATCAACTCCTTCCTATTTTTCTCTTGTCTCTCTTCCATTCTTTTCATTCTCTCTATTAATGTCTTGATATCTGGGTTTGTGACCAGTCATTCTGGGGGCTTTTCATTGTTTGCATTCCAAAGTCCGTTTTCTCAATATCTGATCTTTCAGGGGTCCGTGTGAGACCTATATTGTGCTTTTGATTTTTCTTCATTTGCATAGATTTGCCTCCCCACTTTTTCCTTTTTTTTTTCTCTCCCTCTGTCTTCTTTAAATCTGTTGGTCAAGGGTGGCAGGGTTACTTTTTGCTTCTGTTTGCTCAATCTCCTATTCTTCCTTATGTGAATCTTCTGGCTTTGTTTAATTCTGAGGCTGGAATGTAGGTTGAGGGTTATACCTTTTGCAACTTTGAGATTTATTTTAGGGAGGAGTTGTGATTCAAAATTTATCTGCAGATCCCAGTATCCACTGACAGGTGTATGGATATGTGGATCCTGCTTCCCACTGCCTTGTAATCTGTTCATGCTCCCTGAAAGTAAATTATGGTGTAAGAAAATGGAAAGAAATGGAACAAGGAGGGGGTAACTGGAAGGTGGAGACAGGAGAGTAAAAGGAAGAATAGACAGAGGTACCCATTAATAAATGAAAATAGAACTGAGGACAGATAAGAGTAAGAGAAAACAAAAATAAAAACATACAAACAATAAAAACAACAAGTGACAACAGCAAACAAACTAGGACATACAATCATATAGACACACAAGCTGACCAACCTCCTTAAGATGTACTGTTCCCTTACACAACCACAAGGTTCTTAGCTCCTGAGTTGGAGGTTAGGCAGAGTTGGGTGGGTGAGTCACTGCAGGCCTATGCCTGGTCACAGGGCTCCAGATGATCCCAGGTTCGACTGCTACTAGATCCAGATGGGGGGGGCACAGTGCAAGACAGCCAGGTGCTGTAGGTCAGCGTGTCACATGCAACTTGGGCCTCTTCTTTCTTTGTTCTTAAGCCCAAGGCTGGAGAATGCACAGAGCTGGATGGAGCTCATGGGACAATGCAGGTCTCTGCCTGGTCTCCAGCTCCAGCTGTTCTCTGGTCCCACTGTGTTCAGGGCCGGTCCTACTATGTTCAGGGCCAGTCGCAGAGGTGGAGCAGCAAGACTGCTGGGCGCTGCTGGTCAGCATAGTGGTCAGGGTGCCTAGGGGTGAGGCGGTGTAGCCAACAAGAGAGCCCCGGAGCTCCACAGGAAGAAACCTTGGACCTCCCTCGGAGAGAGGGCTTGGGGCAGGGCTGGGTGCTACAGCCAGGGAGAGAGCCCAGAGTTCCATGGGTGGCAGCAGCTTGGGACAGTTTGGGGCACTTAGGTCTGGGAGGTAGCTTGGAGCTCTGGGGGCCTCTGCAGGGGTGGCAGCTCAAGGCAGGGCTGAGTGCTTTAGACTGGGTGGGGGCCTCGACTTCCAAGGAGTGAACGCCAGGGGCTGCATGGGAAGTGGTGGCCTTGAGCCTGGTGGGACGCTCTAGGCAGGGATGGAGCCCGCAGGTCCAAGGGGCGGATGCCACAGCCTCCCTGGGCCATGACGACTTGAGATGAGATTAGGCGCCTCAGCCACGGCAGGGACCTGGAGCTCCGAGGGGCAGGCGCCAGCGGTGGCTTTGGGCCGTGCATGGGGTGCTTGAGCCAGGGATGGAGACAGTATCTCCGAGGAGCAGATGCCTAGAGTCTCTCTGGGCGACGGCAACTTGAGATGGGGCTGGGTGCCTCAGCCTGGGTGGGGACCCAGAGCTCCGAGGGGCAAGTGTCTGGGCCCTCCCTGGGTGATGGCAGCTTGAGATGGGGCTGGCTGCCTCAGCCAGGACAGGGACTGGAGCTCCAAGGGGCAGGTGCTGGCTGCAGCTTTGGGCTATTTGCGGGGCGCTTCAGCCAAGGATGGAGCTGGTATCTCCAAGGGGCGGGTGCCTAGGGCCTCCCTGGTCAACAGCAGCTTGAGATGGGACTGGGTGCCTCATCCAGGTACCCATGGCCTGCAGCGG